>NC_064639.1:53107655-53410685 GCF_023864345.2 Schistocerca serialis cubense
AGAACTAAAGACAGAGTCTCTCTATTAATGGAAAAAATATTATTGGATTTTTTTTTATCATTTGCTATCCAGCTTCCAGCGTAGCATAATATATCTTAATAGGCGCTTGCAACGGGCGCGCTAATGATTATTGTCACTTGTTTTTAACTTTTGTCGCAGCTTGTTGGGGCTTCTCCTTATGTACCAATACTCTCCACTCGAGAACTAAAGACAGAGTCTCCCTATTAATGGAAAAAATATTATTGGATTTTTTTTTATCATTTGCTATCCAGCTTCCAGCGTAGCATAATATATCTTAATAGGCGCTTGCAACGGGCGCGCTAATGATTATTGTCACTTGTTTTTAACTTTTGTCGCAGCTTGTTGGGGCTTCTCCTTATGTACCAATACTCTCCACTCGAGAACTAAAGACAAAGTCTCTCTATTAATGGAAAAAATATTATTGGATTTTTTTTTATCATTTGCTATCCAGCTTCCAACGTAGCATAATATATCTTAATAGGCGCTTGCAACGGGCGCGCTAATGATTATTGTCACTTGTTTTTAACTTTTGTCGCAGCTTGTTGGGGCTTCTCCTTATGTACCAATACTCTCCACTCGAGAACTAAAGACAGAGTCTCTCTATTAATGGAAAAAATATTATTGGATTTTTTTTTATCATTTGCTATCCAGCTTCCAGCGTAGCATAATATATCTTAATAGGCGCTTGCAACGGGCGCGCTAATGATTATTGTCACTTGTTTTTAACTTTTGTCGCAGCTTGTTGGGGCTTCTCCTTATGTACCAATACTCTCCACTCGAGAACTAAAGACAGAGTCTCTCTATTAATGGAAAAAATATTATTGGATTTTTTTTTATCATTTGCTATCCAGCTTCCAGCGTAGCATAATATATCTTAATAGGCGCTTGCAACGGGCGCGCTAATGATTATTGTCACTTGTTTTTAACTTTTGTCGCAGCTTGTTGGGGCTTCTCCTTATGTACCAATACTCTCCACTCGAGAACTAAAGACAAAGTCTCTCTATTAATGGAAAAAATATTATTGGATTTTTTTTTATCATTTGCTATCCAGCTTCCAGCGTAGCATAATATATCTTAATAGGCGCTTGCAACGGGCGCGCTAATGATTATTGTCACTTGTTTTTAACTTTTGTCGCAGCTTGTTGGGGCTTCTCCTTATGTACCAATACTCTCCACTCGAGAACTAAAGACAGAGTCTCTCTATTAATGGAAAAAATATTATTGGATTTTTTTTTATCATTTGCTATCCAGCTTCCAGCGTAGCATAATATATCTTAATAGGCGCTTGCAACGGGCGCGCTAATGATTATTGTCACTTGTTTTTAACTTTTGTCGCAGCTTGTTGGGGCTTCTCCTTATGTACCAATACTCTCCACTCGAGAACTAAAGACAGAGTCTCTCTATTAATGGAAAAAATATTATTGGATTTTTTTTTATCATTTGCTATCCAGCTTCCAGCGTAGCATAATATATCTTAATAGGCGCTTGCAACGGGCGCGCTAATGATTATTGTCACTTGTTTTTAACTTTTGTCGCAGCTTGTTGGGGCTTCTCCTTATGTACCAATACTCTCCACTCGAGAACTAAAGACAAAGTCTCTCTATTAATGGAAAAAATATTATTGGATTTTTTTTTATCATTTGCTATCCAGCTTCCAGCGTAGCATAATATATCTTAATAGGCGCTTGCAACGGGCGCGCTAATGATTATTGTCACTTGTTTTTAACTTTTGTCGCAGCTTGTTGGGGCTTCTCCTTATGTACCAATACTCTCCACTCGAGAACTAAAGACAGAGTCTCTCTATTAATGGAAAAAATATTATTGGATTTTTTTTTATCATTTGCTATCCAGCTTCCAGCGTAGCATAATATATCTTAATAGGCGCTTGCAACGGGCGCGCTAATGATTATTGTCACTTGTTTTTAACTTTTGTCGCAGCTTGTTGGGGCTTCTCCTTATGTACCAATACTCTCCACTCGAGAACTAAAGACAGAGTCTCTCTATTAATGGAAAAAATATTATTGGATTTTTTTTTATCATTTGCTATCCAGCTTCCAGCGTAGCATAATATATCTTAATAGGCGCTTGCAACGGGCGCGCTAATGATTATTGTCACTTGTTTTTAACTTTTGTCGCAGCTTGTTGGGGCTTCTCCTTATGTACCAATACTCTCCACTCGAGAACTAAAGACAGAGTCTCTCTATTAATGGAAAAAATATTATTGGATTTTTTTTTATCATTTGCTATCCAGCTTCCAGCGTAGCATAATATATCTTAATAGGCGCTTGCAACGGGCGCGCTAATGATTATTGTCACTTGTTTTTAACTTTTGTCGCAGCTTGTTGGGGCTTCTCCTTATGTACCAATACTCTCCACTCGAGAACTAAAGACAAAGTCTCTCTATTAATGGAAAAAATATTATTGGATTTTTTTTTATCATTTGCTATCCAGCTTCCAGCGTAGCATAATATATCTTAATAGGCGCTTGCAACGGGCGCGCTAATGATTATTGTCACTTGTTTTTAACTTTTGTCGCAGCTTGTTGGGGCTTCTCCTTATGTACCAATACTCTCCACTCGAGAACTAAAGACAGAGTCTCTCTATTAATGGAAAAAATATTATTGGATTTTTTTTTATCATTTGCTATCCAGCTTCCAGCGTAGCATAATATATCTTAATAGGCGCTTGCAACGGGCGCGCTAATGATTATTGTCACTTGTTTTTAACTTTTGTCGCAGCTTGTTGGGGCTTCTCCTTATGTACCAATACTCTCCACTCGAGAACTAAAGACAGAGTCTCTCTATTAATGGAAAAAATATTATTGGATTTTTTTTTATCATTTGCTATCCAGCTTCCAGCGTAGCATAATATATCTTAATAGGCGCTTGCAACGGGCGCGCTAATGATTATTGTCACTTGTTTTTAACTTTTGTCGCAGCTTGTTGGGGCTTCTCCTTATGTACCAATACTCTCCACTCGAGAACTAAAGACAAAGTCTCTCTATTAATGGAAAAAATATTATTGGATTTTTTTTTATCATTTGCTATCCAGCTTCCAGCGTAGCATAATATATCTTAATAGGCGCTTGCAACGGGCGCGCTAATGATTATTGTCACTTGTTTTTAACTTTTGTCGCAGCTTGTTGGGGCTTCTCCTTATGTACCAATACTCTCCACTCGAGAACTAAAGACAGAGTCTCTCTATTAATGGAAAAAATATTATTGGATTTTTTTTTATCATTTGCTATCCAGCTTCCAGCGTAGCATAATATATCTTAATAGGCGCTTGCAACGGGCGCGCTAATGATTATTGTCACTTGTTTTTAACTTTTGTCGCAGCTTGTTGGGGCTTCTCCTTATGTACCAATACTCTCCACTCGAGAACTAAAGACAGAGTCTCTCTATTAATGGAAAAAATATTATTGGATTTTTTTTTATCATTTGCTATCCAGCTTCCAGCGTAGCATAATATATCTTAATAGGCGCTTGCAACGGGCGCGCTAATGATTATTGTCACTTGTTTTTAACTTTTGTCGCAGCTTGTTGGGGCTTCTCCTTATGTACCAATACTCTCCACTCGAGAACTAAAGACAGAGTCTCTCTATTAATGGAAAAAATATTATTGGATTTTTTTTTATCATTTGCTATCCAGCTTCCAGCGTAGCATAATATATCTTAATAGGCGCTTGCAACGGGCGCGCTAATGATTATTGTCACTTGTTTTTAACTTTTGTCGCAGCTTGTTGGGGCTTCTCCTTATGTACCAATACTCTCCACTCGAGAACTAAAGACAGAGTCTCTCTATTAATGGAAAAAATATTATTGGATTTTTTTTTATCATTTGCTATCCAGCTTCCAGCGTAGCATAATATATCTTAATAGGCGCTTGCAACGGGCGCGCTAATGATTATTGTCACTTGTTTTTAACTTTTGTCGCAGCTTGTTGGGGCTTCTCCTTATGTACCAATACTCTCCACTCGAGAACTAAAGACAGAGTCTCTCTATTAATGGAAAAAATATTATTGGATTTTTTTTTATCATTTGCTATCCAGCTTCCAGCGTAGCATAATATATCTTAATAGGCGCTTGCAACGGGCGCGCTAATGATTATTGTCACTTGTTTTTAACTTTTGTCGCAGCTTGTTGGGGCTTCTCCTTATGTACCAATACTCTCCACTCGAGAACTAAAGACAGAGTCTCTCTATTAATGGAAAAAATATTATTGGATTTTTTTTTATCATTTGCTATCCAGCTTCCAGCGTAGCATAATATATCTTAATAGGCGCTTGCAACGGGCGCGCTAATGATTATTGTCACTTGTTTTTAACTTTTGTCGCAGCTTGTTGGGGCTTCTCCTTATGTACCAATACTCTCCACTCGAGAACTAAAGACAGAGTCTCTCTATTAATGGAAAAAATATTATTGGATTTTTTTTTATCATTTGCTATCCAGCTTCCAGCGTAGCATAATATATCTTAATAGGCGCTTGCAACGGGCGCGCTAATGATTATTGTCACTTGTTTTTAACTTTTGTCGCAGCTTGTTGGGGCTTCTCCTTATGTACCAATACTCTCCACTCGAGAACTAAAGACAGAGTCTCTCTATTAATGGAAAAAATATTATTGGATTTTTTTTTATCATTTGCTATCCAGCTTCCAGCGTAGCATAATATATCTTAATAGGCGCTTGCAACGGGCGCGCTAATGATTATTGTCACTTGTTTTTAACTTTTGTCGCAGCTTGTTGGGGCTTCTCCTTATGTACCAATACTCTCCACTCGAGAACTAAAGACAGAGTCTCTCTATTAATGGAAAAAATATTATTGGATTTTTTTTTATCATTTGCTATCCAGCTTCCAGCGTAGCATAATATATCTTAATAGGCGCTTGCAACGGGCGCGCTAATGATTATTGTCACTTGTTTTTAACTTTTGTCGCAGCTTGTTGGGGCTTCTCCTTATGTACCAATACTCTCCACTCGAGAACTAAAGACAGAGTCTCTCTATTAATGGAAAAAATATTATTGGATTTTTTTTTATCATTTGCTATCCAGCTTCCAGCGTAGCATAATATATCTTAATAGGCGCTTGCAACGGGCGCGCTAATGATTATTGTCACTTGTTTTTAACTTTTGTCGCAGCTTGTTGGGGCTTCTCCTTATGTACCAATACTCTCCACTCGAGAACTAAAGACAGAGTCTCTCTATTAATGGAAAAAATATTATTGGATTTTTTTTTATCATTTGCTATCCAGCTTCCAGCGTAGCATAATATATCTTAATAGGCGCTTGCAACGGGCGCGCTAATGATTATTGTCACTTGTTTTTAACTTTTGTCGCAGCTTGTTGGGGCTTCTCCTTATGTACCAATACTCTCCACTCGAGAACTAAAGACAGAGTCTCTCTATTAATGGAAAAAATATTATTGGATTTTTTTTTATCATTTGCTATCCAGCTTCCAGCGTAGCATAATATATCTTAATAGGCGCTTGCAACGGGCGCGCTAATGATTATTGTCACTTGTTTTTAACTTTTGTCGCAGCTTGTTGGGGCTTCTCCTTATGTACCAATACTCTCCACTCGAGAACTAAAGACAGAGTCTCTCTATTAATGGAAAAAATATTATTGGATTTTTTTTTATCATTTGCTATCCAGCTTCCAGCGTAGCATAATATATCTTAATAGGCGCTTGCAACGGGCGCGCTAATGATTATTGTCACTTGTTTTTAACTTTTGTCGCAGCTTGTTGGGGCTTCTCCTTATGTACCAATACTCTCCACTCGAGAACTAAAGACAGAGTCTCTCTATTAATGGAAAAAATATTATTGGATTTTTTTTTATCATTTGCTATCCAGCTTCCAGCGTAGCATAATATATCTTAATAGGCGCTTGCAACGGGCGCGCTAATGATTATTGTCACTTGTTTTTAACTTTTGTCGCAGCTTGTTGGGGCTTCTCCTTATGTACCAATACTCTCCACTCGAGAACTAAAGACAGAGTCTCTCTATTAATGGAAAAAATATTATTGGATTTTTTTTTATCATTTGCTATCCAGCTTCCAGCGTAGCATAATATATCTTAATAGGCGCTTGCAACGGGCGCGCTAATGATTATTGTCACTTGTTTTTAACTTTTGTCGCAGCTTGTTGGGGCTTCTCCTTATGTACCAATACTCTCCACTCGAGAACTAAAGACAGAGTCTCTCTATTAATGGAAAAAATATTATTGGATTTTTTTTTATCATTTGCTATCCAGCTTCCAGCGTAGCATAATATATCTTAATAGGCGCTTGCAACGGGCGCGCTAATGATTATTGTCACTTGTTTTTAACTTTTGTCGCAGCTTGTTGGGGCTTCTCCTTATGTACCAATACTCTCCACTCGAGAACTAAAGACAGAGTCTCTCTATTAATGGAAAAAATATTATTGGATTTTTTTTTATCATTTGCTATCCAGCTTCCAGCGTAGCATAATATATCTTAATAGGCGCTTGCAACGGGCGCGCTAATGATTATTGTCACTTGTTTTTAACTTTTGTCGCAGCTTGTTGGGGCTTCTCCTTATGTACCAATACTCTCCACTCGAGAACTAAAGACAGAGTCTCTCTATTAATGGAAAAAATATTATTGGATTTTTTTTTATCATTTGCTATCCAGCTTCCAGCGTAGCATAATATATCTTAATAGGCGCTTGCAACGGGCGCGCTAATGATTATTGTCACTTGTTTTTAACTTTTGTCGCAGCTTGTTGGGGCTTCTCCTTATGTACCAATACTCTCCACTCGAGAACTAAAGACAGAGTCTCTCTATTAATGGAAAAAATATTATTGGATTTTTTTTTATCATTTGCTATCCAGCTTCCAGCGTAGCATAATATATCTTAATAGGCGCTTGCAACGGGCGCGCTAATGATTATTGTCACTTGTTTTTAACTTTTGTCGCAGCTTGTTGGGGCTTCTCCTTATGTACCAATACTCTCCACTCGAGAACTAAAGACAGAGTCTCTCTATTAATGGAAAAAATATTATTGGATTTTTTTTTATCATTTGCTATCCAGCTTCCAGCGTAGCATAATATATCTTAATAGGCGCTTGCAACGGGCGCGCTAATGATTATTGTCACTTGTTTTTAACTTTTGTCGCAGCTTGTTGGGGCTTCTCCTTATGTACCAATACTCTCCACTCGAGAACTAAAGACAGAGTCTCTCTATTAATGGAAAAAATATTATTGGATTTTTTTTTATCATTTGCTATCCAGCTTCCAGCGTAGCATAATATATCTTAATAGGCGCTTGCAACGGGCGCGCTAATGATTATTGTCACTTGTTTTTAACTTTTGTCGCAGCTTGTTGGGGCTTCTCCTTATGTACCAATACTCTCCACTCGAGAACTAAAGACAGAGTCTCTCTATTAATGGAAAAAATATTATTGGATTTTTTTTTATCATTTGCTATCCAGCTTCCAGCGTAGCATAATATATCTTAATAGGCGCTTGCAACGGGCGCGCTAATGATTATTGTCACTTGTTTTTAACTTTTGTCGCAGCTTGTTGGGGCTTCTCCTTATGTACCAATACTCTCCACTCGAGAACTAAAGACAAAGTCTCTCTATTAATGGAAAAAATATTATTGGATTTTTTTTTATCATTTGCTATCCAGCTTCCAGCGTAGCATAATATATCTTAATAGGCGCTTGCAACGGGCGCGCTAATGATTATTGTCACTTGTTTTTAACTTTTGTCGCAGCTTGTTGGGGCTTCTCCTTATGTACCAATACTCTCCACTCGAGAACTAAAGACAGAGTCTCTCTATTAATGGAAAAAATATTATTGGATTTTTTTTTATCATTTGCTATCCAGCTTCCAGCGTAGCATAATATATCTTAATAGGCGCTTGCAACGGGCGCGCTAATGATTATTGTCACTTGTTTTTAACTTTTGTCGCAGCTTGTTGGGGCTTCTCCTTATGTACCAATACTCTCCACTCGAGAACTAAAGACAAAGTCTCTCTATTAATGGAAAAAATATTATTGGATTTTTTTTTATCATTTGCTATCCAGCTTCCAGCGTAGCATAATATATCTTAATAGGCGCTTGCAACGGGCGCGCTAATGATTATTGTCACTTGTTTTTAACTTTTGTCGCAGCTTGTTGGGGCTTCTCCTTATGTACCAATACTCTCCACTCGAGAACTAAAGACAGAGTCTCTCTATTAATGGAAAAAATATTATTGGATTTTTTTTTATCATTTGCTATCCAGCTTCCAGCGTAGCATAATATATCTTAATAGGCGCTTGCAACGGGCGCGCTAATGATTATTGTCACTTGTTTTTAACTTTTGTCGCAGCTTGTTGGGGCTTCTCCTTATGTACCAATACTCTCCACTCGAGAACTAAAGACAAAGTCTCTCTATTAATGGAAAAAATATTATTGGATTTTTTTTTATCATTTGCTATCCAGCTTCCAGCGTAGCATAATATATCTTAATAGGCGCTTGCAACGGGCGCGCTAATGATTATTGTCACTTGTTTTTAACTTTTGTCGCAGCTTGTTGGGGCTTCTCCTTATGTACCAATACTCTCCACTCGAGAACTAAAGACAGAGTCTCTCTATTAATGGAAAAAATATTATTGGATTTTTTTTTATCATTTGCTATCCAGCTTCCAGCGTAGCATAATATATCTTAATAGGCGCTTGCAACGGGCGCGCTAATGATTATTGTCACTTGTTTTTAACTTTTGTCGCAGCTTGTTGGGGCTTCTCCTTATGTACCAATACTCTCCACTCGAGAACTAAAGACAGAGTCTCTCTATTAATGGAAAAAATATTATTGGATTTTTTTTTATCATTTGCTATCCAGCTTCCAGCGTAGCATAATATATCTTAATAGGCGCTTGCAACGGGTGCGCTAATGATTATTGTCACTTGTTTTTAACTTTTGTCGCAGCTTGTTGGGGCTTCTCCTTATGTACCAATACTCTCCACTCGAGAACTAAAGACAGAGTCTCTCTATTAATGGAAAAAATATTATTGGATTTTTTTTTATCATTTGCTATCCAGCTTCCAGCGTAGCATAATATATCTTAATAGGCGCTTGCAACGGGCGCGCTAATGATTATTGTCACTTGTTTTTAACTTTTGTCGCAGCTTGTTGGGGCTTATCCTTATGTACCAATACTCTCCACTCGAGAACTAAAGACAAAGTCTCTCTATTAATGGAAAAAATATTATTGGATTTTTTTTTATCATTTGCTATCCAGCTTCCAGCGTAGCATAATATATCTTAATAGGCGCTTGCAACGGGCGCGCTAATGATTATTGTCACTTGTTTTTAACTTTTGTCGCAGCTTGTTGGGGCTTCTCCTTATGTACCAATACTCTCCACTCGAGAACTAAAGACAGAGTCTCTCTATTAATGGAAAAAATATTATTGGATTTTTTTTTATCATTTGCTATCCAGCTTCCAGCGTAGCATAATATATCTTAATAGGCGCTTGCAACGGGCGCGCTAATGATTATTGTCACTTGTTTTTAACTTTTGTCGCAGCTTGTTGGGGCTTCTCCTTATGTACCAATACTCTCCACTCGAGAACTAAAGACAGAGTCTCTCTATTAATGGAAAAAATATTATTGGATTTTTTTTTATCATTTGCTATCCAGCTTCCAGCGTAGCATAATATATCTTAATAGGCGCTTGCAACGGGCGCGCTAATGATTATTGTCACTTGTTTTTAACTTTTGTCGCAGCTTGTTGGGGCTTCTCCTTATGTACCAATACTCTCCACTCGAGAACTAAAGACAGAGTCTCTCTATTAATGGAAAAAATATTATTGGATTTTTTTTTATCATTTGCTATCCAGCTTCCAGCGTAGCATAATATATCTTAATAGGCGCTTGCAACGGGCGCGCTAATGATTATTGTCACTTGTTTTTAACTTTTGTCGCAGCTTGTTGGGGCTTCTCCTTATGTACCAATACTCTCCACTCGAGAACTAAAGACAAAGTCTCTCTATTAATGGAAAAAATATTATTGGATTTTTTTTTATCATTTGCTATCCAGCTTCCAGCGTAGCATAATATATCTTAATAAGCGCTTGCAACGGGCGCGCTAATGATTATTGTCACTTGTTTTTAACTTTTGTCGCAGCTTGTTGGGGCTTCTCCTTATGTACCAATACTCTCCACTCGAGAACTAAAGACAAAGTCTCTCTATTAATGGAAAAAATATTATTGGATTTTTTTTTATCATTTGCTATCCAGCTTCCAACGTAGCATAATATATCTTAATAGGCGCTTGCAACGGGCGCGCTAATGATTATTGTCACTTGTTTTTAACTTTTGTCGCAGCTTGTTGGGGCTTCTCCTTATGTACCAATACTCTCCACTCGAGAACTGAAGACAGAGTCTCTCTATTAATGGAAAAAATATTATTGGATTTTTTTTTATCATTTGCTATCCAGCTTCCAGCGTAGCATAATATATCTTAATAGGCGCTTGCAACGGGCGCGCTAATGATTATTGTCACTTGTTTTTAACTTTTGTCGCAGCTTGTTGGGGCTTCTCCTTATGTACCAATACTCTCCACTCGAGAACTAAAGACAGAGTCTCTCTATTAATGGAAAAAATATTATTGGATTTTTTTTTATCATTTGCTATCCAGCTTCCAGCGTAGCATAATATATCTTAATAGGCGCTTGCAACGGGCGCGCTAATGATTATTGTCACTTGTTTTTAACTTTTGTCGCAGCTTGTTGGGGCTTCTCCTTATGTACCAATACTCTCCACTCGAGAACTAAAGACAGAGTCTCTCTATTAATGGAAAAAATATTATTGGATTTTTTTTTATCATTTGCTATCCAGCTTCCAACGTAGCATAATATATCTTAATAGGCGCTTGCAACGGGCGCGCTAATGATTATTGTCACTTGTTTTTAACTTTTGTCGCAGCTTGTTGGGGCTTCTCCTTATGTACCAATACTCTCCACTCGAGAACTAAAGACAAAGTCTCTCTATTAATGGAAAAAATATTATTGGATTTTTTTTTATCATTTGCTATCCAGCTTCCAGCGTAGCATAATATATCTTAATAGGCGCTTGCAACGGGCGCGCTAATGATTATTGTCACTTGTTTTTAACTTTTGTCGCAGCTTGTTGGGGCTTCTCCTTATGTACCAATACTCTCCACTCGAGAACTAAAGACAAAGTCTCTCTATTAATGGAAAAAATATTATTGGATTTTTTTTTATCATTTGCTATCCAGCTTCCAGCGTAGCATAATATATCTTAATAGGCGCTTGCAACGGGCGCGCTAATGATTATTGTCACTAGTTTTTAACTTTTGTCGCAGCTTGTTGGGGCTTCTCCTTATGTACCAATACTCTCCACTCGAGAACTGAAGACAGAGTCTCTCTATTAATGGAAAAAATATTATTGGATTTTTTTTTATCATTTGCTATCCAGCTTCCAGCGTAGCATAATATATCTTAATAGGCGCTTGCAACGGGCGCGCTAATGATTATTGTCACTTGTTTTTAACTTTTGTCGCAGCTTGTTGGGGCTTCTCCTTATGTACCAATACTCTCCACTCGAGAACTAAAGACAGAGTCTCTCTATTAATGGAAAAAATATTATTGGATTTTTTTTTATCATTTGCTATCCAGCTTCCAGCGTAGCATAATATATCTTAATAGGCGCTTGCAACGGGCGCGCTAATGATTATTGTCACTTGTTTTTAACTTTTGTCGCAGCTTGTTGGGGCTTCTCCTTATGTACCAATACTCTCCACTCGTGAACTAAAGACAGAGTCTCTCTATTAATGGAAAAAATATTATTGGATTTTTTTTTATCATTTGCTATCCAGCTTCCAGCGTAGCATAATATATCTTAATAGGCGCTTGCAACGGGCGCGCTAATGATTATTGTCACTTGTTTTTAACTTTTGTCGCAGCTTGTTGGGGCTTCTCCTTATGTACCAATACTCTCCACTCGAGAACTAAAGACAAAGTCTCTCTATTAATGGAAAAAATATTATTGGATTTTTTTTTATCATTTGCTATCCAGCTTCCAGCGTAGCATAATATATCTTAATAGGCGCTTGCAACGGGCGCGCTAATGATTATTGTCACTTGTTTTTAACTTTTGTCGCAGCTTGTTGGGGCTTCTCCTTATGTACCAATACTCTCCACTCGAGAACTAAAGACAGAGTCTCTCTATTAATGGAAAAAATATTATTGGATTTTTTTTTATCATTTGCTATCCAGCTTCCAGCGTAGCATAATATATCTTAATAGGCGCTTGCAACGGGCGCGCTAATGATTATTGTCACTTGTTTTTAACTTTTGTCGCAGCTTGTTGGGGCTTCTCCTTATGTACCAATACTCTCCACTCGAGAACTAAAGACAAAGTCTCTCTATTAATGGAAAAAATATTATTGGATTTTTTTTTATCATTTGCTATCCAGCTTCCAGCGTAGCATAATATATCTTAATAGGCGCTTGCAACGGGCGCGCTAATGATTATTGTCACTTGTTTTTAACTTTTGTCGCAGCTTGTTGGGGCTTCTCCTTATGTACCAATACTCTCCACTCGAGAACTAAAGACAAAGTCTCTCTATTAATGGAAAAAATATTATTGGATTTTTTTTTATCATTTGCTATCCAGCTTCCAGCGTAGCATAATATATCTTAATAGGCGCTTGCAACGGGCGCGCTAATGATTATTGTCACTTGTTTTTAACTTTTGTCGCAGCTTGTTGGGGCTTCTCCTTATGTACCAATACTCTCCACTCGAGAACTAAAGACAAAGTCTCTCTATTAATGGAAAAAATATTATTGGATTTTTTTTTATCATTTGCTATCCAGCTTCCAGCGTAGCATAATATATCTTAATAGGCGCTTGCAACGGGCGCGCTAATGATTATTGTCACTTGTTTTTAACTTTTGTCGCAGCTTGTTGGGGCTTCTCCTTATGTACCAATACTCTCCACTCGAGAACTAAAGACAAAGTCTCTCTATTAATGGAAAAAATATTATTGGATTTTTTTTTATCATTTGCTATCCAGCTTCCAGCGTAGCATAATATATCTTAATAGGCGCTTGCAACGGGCGCGCTAATGATTATTATCACTTGTTTTTAACTTTTGTCGCAGCTTGTTGGGGCTTCTCCTTATGTACCAATACTCTCCACTCGAGAACTAAAGACAAAGTCTCTCTATTAATGGAAAAAATATTATTGGATTTTTTTTTATCATTTGCTATCCAGCTTCCAGCGTAGCATAATATATCTTAATAGGCGCTTGCAACGGGCGCGCTAATGATTATTGTCACTTGTTTTTAACTTTTGTCGTAGCTTGTTGAGGCTTCTCCTTATGTACCAATACTCTCCACTCGAGAACTAAAGACAAAGTCTCTCTATTAATGGAAAAAATATTATTGGATTTTTTTTTATCATTTGCTATCCAGCTTCCAGCGTAGCATAATATATCTTAATAGGCGCTTGCAACGGGCGCGCTAATGATTATTGTCACTTGTTTTTAACTTTTGTCGCAGCTTGTTGGGGCTTCTCCTTATGTACCAATACTCTCCACTCGAGAACTAAAGACAAAGTCTCTCTATTAATGGAAAAAATATTATTGGATTTTTTTTTATCATTTGCTATCCAGCTTCCAGCGTAGCATAATATATCTTAATAGGCGCTTGCAACGGGCGCGCTAATGATTATTGTCACTTGTTTTTAACTTTTGTCGCAGCTTGTTGGGGCTTCTCCTTATGTACCAATACTCTCCACTCGAGAACTAAAGACAAAGTCTCTCTATTAATGGAAAAAATATTATTGGATTTTTTTTTATCATTTGCTATCCAGCTTCCAGCGTAGCATAATATATCTTAATAGGCGCTTGCAACGGGCGCGCTAATGATTATTGTCACTTGTTTTTAACTTTTGTCGCAGCTTGTTGGGGCTTCTCCTTATGTACCAATACTCTCCACTCGAGAACTAAAGACAAAGTCTCTCTATTAATGGAAAAAATATTATTGGATTTTTTTTTATCATTTGCTATCCAGCTTCCAGCGTAGCATAATATATCTTAATAGGCGCTTGCAACGGGCGCGCTAATGATTATTGTCACTTGTTTTTAACTTTTGTCGCAGCTTGTTGGGGCTTCTCCTTATGTACCAATACTCTCCACTCGAGAACTAAAGACAAAGTCTCTCTATTAATGGAAAAAATATTATTGGATTTTTTTTTATCATTTGCTATCCAGCTTCCAGCGTAGCATAATATATCTTAATAGGCGCTTGCAACGGGCGCGCTAATGATTATTGTCACTTGTTTTTAACTTTTGTCGCAGCTTGTTGGGGCTTCTCCTTATGTACCAATACTCTCCACTCGAGAACTAAAGACAAAGTCTCTCTATTAATGGAAAAAATATTATTGGATTTTTTTTTATCATTTGCTATCCAGCTTCCAGCGTAGCATAATATATCTTAATAGGCGCTTGCAACGGGCGCGCTAATGATTATTGTCACTTGTTTTTAACTTTTGTCGCAGCTTGTTGGGGCTTCTCCTTATGTACCAATACTCTCCACTCGAGAACTAAAGACAAAGTCTCTCTATTAATGGAAAAAATATTATTGGATTTTTTTTTATCATTTGCTATCCAGCTTCCAGCGTAGCATAATATATCTTAATAGGCGCTTGCAACGGGCGCGCTAATGATTATTGTCACTTGTTTTTAACTTTTGTCGCAGCTTGTTGGGGCTTCTCCTTATGTACCAATACTCTCCACTCGAGAACTAAAGACAAAGTCTCTCTATTAATGGAAAAAATATTATTGGATTTTTTTTTATCATTTGCTATCCAGCTTCCAGCGTAGCATAATATATCTTAATAGGCGCTTGCAACGGGCGCGCTAATGATTATTGTCACTTGTTTTTAACTTTTGTCGCAGCTTGTTGGGGCTTCTCCTTATGTACCAATACTCTCCACTCGAGAACTAAAGACAAAGTCTCTCTATTAATGGAAAAAATATTATTGGATTTTTTTTTATCATTTGCTATCCAGCTTCCAGCGTAGCATAATATATCTTAATAGGCGCTTGCAACGGGCGCGCTAATGATTATTGTCACTTGTTTTTAACTTTTGTCGCAGCTTGTTGGGGCTTCTCCTTATGTACCAATACTCTCCACTCGAGAACTAAAGACAAAGTCTCTCTATTAATGGAAAAAATATTATTGGATTTTTTTTTATCATTTGCTATCCAGCTTCCAGCGTAGCATAATATATCTTAATAGGCGCTTGCAACGGGCGCGCTAATGATTATTGTCACTTGTTTTTAACTTTTGTCGCAGCTTGTTGGGGCTTCTCCTTATGTACCAATACTCTCCACTCGAGAACTAAAGACAAAGTCTCTCTATTAATGGAAAAAATATTATTGGATTTTTTTTTATCATTTGCTATCCAGCTTCCAGCGTAGCATAATATATCTTAATAGGCGCTTGCAACGGGCGCGCTAATGATTATTGTCACTTGTTTTTAACTTTTGTCGCAGCTTGTTGGGGCTTCTCCTTATGTACCAATACTCTCCACTCGAGAACTAAAGACAGAGTCTCTCTATTAATGGAAAAAATATTATTGGATTTTTTTTTATCATTTGCTATCCAGCTTCCAGCGTAGCATAATATATCTTAATAGGCGCTTGCAACGGGCGCGCTAATGATTATTGTCACTTGTTTTTAACTTTTGTCGCAGCTTGTTGGGGCTTCTCCTTATGTACCAATACTCTCCACTCGAGAACTAAAGACAAAGTCTCTCTATTAATGGAAAAAATATTATTGGATTTTTTTTTATCATTTGCTATCCAGCTTCCAGCGTAGCATAATATATCTTAATAGGCGCTTGCAACGGGCGCGCTAATGATTATTGTCACTTGTTTTTAACTTTTGTCGCAGCTTGTTGGGGCTTCTCCTTATGTACCAATACTCTCCACTCGAGAACTAAAGACAGAGTCTCTCTATTAATGGAAAAAATATTATTGGATTTTTTTTTATCATTTGCTATCCAGCTTCCAGCGTAGCATAATATATCTTAATAGGCGCTTGCAACGGGCGCGCTAATGATTATTGTCACTTGTTTTTAACTTTTGTCGCAGCTTGTTGGGGCTTCTCCTTATGTACCAATACTCTCCACTCGAGAACTAAAGACAAAGTCTCTCTATTAATGGAAAAAATATTATTGGATTTTTTTTTATCATTTGCTATCCAGCTTCCAGCGTAGCATAATATATCTTAATAGGCGCTTGCAACGGGCGCGCTAATGATTATTGTCACTTGTTTTTAACTTTTGTCGCAGCTTGTTGGGGCTTCTCCTTATGTACCAATACTCTCCACTCGAGAACTAAAGACAAAGTCTCTCTATTAATGGAAAAAATATTATTGGATTTTTTTTTATCATTTGCTATCCAGCTTCCAGCGTAGCATAATATATCTTAATAGGCGCTTGCAACGGGCGCGCTAATGATTATTGTCACTTGTTTTTAACTTTTGTCGCAGCTTGTTGGGGCTTCTCCTTATGTACCAATACTCTCCACTCGAGAACTAAAGACAGAGTCTCTCTATTAATGGAAAAAATATTATTGGATTTTTTTTTATCATTTGCTATCCAGCTTCCAGCGTAGCATAATATATCTTAATAGGCGCTTGCAACGGGCGCGCTAATGATTATTGTCACTTGTTTTTAACTTTTGTCGCAGCTTGTTGGGGCTTCTCCTTATGTACCAATACTCTCCACTCGAGAACTAAAGACAGAGTCTCTCTATTAATGGAAAAAATATTATTGGATTTTTTTTTATCATTTGCTATCCAGCTTCCAGCGTAGCATAATATATCTCAATAGGCGCTTGCAACGGGCGCGCTAATGATTATTGTCACTTGTTTTTAACTTTTGTCGCAGCTTGTTGGGGCTTCTCCTTATGTACCAATACTCTCCACTCGAGAACTAAAGACAGAGTCTCTCTATTAATGGAAAAAATATTATTGGATTTTTTTTTATCATTTGCTATCCAGCTTCCAGCGTAGCATAATATATCTTAATAGGCGCTTGCAACGGGCGCGCTAATGATTATTGTCACTTGTTTTTAACTTTTGTCGCAGCTTGTTGGGGCTTCTCCTTATGTACCAATACTCTCCACTCGAGAACTAAAGACAGAGTCTCTCTATTAATGGAAAAAATATTATTGGATTTTTTTTTATCATTTGCTATCCAGCTTCCAGCGTAGCATAATATATCTTAATAGGCGCTTGCAACGGGCGCGCTAATGATTATTGTCACTTGTTTTTAACTTTTGTCGCAGCTTGTTGGGGCTTCTCCTTATGTACCAATACTCTCCACTCGAGAACTAAAGACAAAGTCTCTCTATTAATGGAAAAAATATTATTGGATTTTTTTTTATCATTTGCTATCCAGCTTCCAGCGTAGCATAATATATCTTAATAGGCGCTTGCAACGGGCGCGCTAATGATTATTATCACTGGTTTTAAACATTTGTCGTAGCTTGTTGGGGCTTCTCCTTATGTACCTATACTCTCCACTCGAGAACTAAAGACAGAGTCTCTCTATTAATGGAAAAAATATTATTGGATTTTTTTTTATCATTTGCTATCCAGCTTCCAGCGTAGCATAATATATCTTAATAGGCGCTTGCAACGGGCGCGCTAATGATTATTGTCACTTGTTTTTAACTTTTGTCGCAGCTTGTTGGGGCTTCTCCTTATGTACCAATACTCTCCACTCGAGAACTAAAGACAAAGTCTCTCTATTAATGGAAAAAATATTATTGGATTTTTTTTTATCATTTGCTATCCAGCTTCCAGCGTAGCATAATATATCTTAATAGGCGCTTGCAACGGGCGCGCTAATGATTATTGTCACTTGTTTTTAACTTTTGTCGCAGCTTGTTGGGGCTTCTCCTTATGTACCAATACTCTCCACTCGAGAACTAAAGACAGAGTCTCTCTATTAATGGAAAAAATATTATTGGATTTTTTTTTATCATTTGCTATCCAGCTTCCAGCGTAGCATAATATATCTTAATAGGCGCTTGCAACGGGCGCGCTAATGATTATTGTCACTTGTTTTTAACTTTTGTCGCAGCTTGTTGGGGCTTCTCCTTATGTACCAATACTCTCCACTCGAGAACTAAAGACAAAGTCTCTCTATTAATGGAAAAAATATTATTGGATTTTTTTTTATCATTTGCTATCCAGCTTCCAGCGTAGCATAATATATCTTAATAGGCGCTTGCAACGGGCGCGCTAATGATTATTGTCACTTGTTTTTAACTTTTGTCGCAGCTTGTTGGGGCTTCTCCTTATGTACCAATACTCTCCACTCGAGAACTAAAGACAAAGTCTCTCTATTAATGGAAAAAATATTATTGGATTTTTTTTTATCATTTGCTATCCAGCTTCCAGCGTAGCATAATATATCTTAATAGGCGCTTGCAACGGGCGCGCTAATGATTATTGTCACTTGTTTTTAACTTTTGTCGCAGCTTGTTGGGGCTTCTCCTTATGTACCAATACTCTCCACTCGAGAACTAAAGACAGAGTCTCTCTATTAATGGAAAAAATATTATTGGATTTTTTTTTATCATTTGCTATCCAGCTTCCAGCGTAGCATAATATATCTTAATAGGCGCTTGCAACGGGCGCGCTAATGATTATTGTCACTTGTTTTTAACTTTTGTCGCAGCTTGTTGGGGCTTCTCCTTATGTACCAATACTCTCCACTCGAGAACTAAAGACAGAGTCTCTCTATTAATGGAAAAAATATTATTGGATTTTTTTTTATCATTTGCTATCCAGCTTCCAGCGTAGCATAATATATCTCAATAGGCGCTTGCAACGGGCGCGCTAATGATTATTGTCACTTGTTTTTAACTTTTGTCGCAGCTTGTTGGGGCTTCTCCTTATGTACCAATACTCTCCACTCGAGAACTAAAGACAGAGTCTCTCTATTAATGGAAAAAATATTATTGGATTTTTTTTTATCATTTGCTATCCAGCTTCCAGCGTAGCATAATATATCTTAATAGGCGCTTGCAACGGGCGCGCTAATGATTATTGTCACTTGTTTTTAACTTTTGTCGCAGCTTGTTGGGGCTTCTCCTTATGTACCAATACTCTCCACTCGAGAACTAAAGACAGAGTCTCTCTATTAATGGAAAAAATATTATTGGATTTTTTTTTATCATTTGCTATCCAGCTTCCAGCGTAGCATAATATATCTTAATAGGCGCTTGCAACGGGCGCGCTAATGATTATTGTCACTTGTTTTTAACTTTTGTCGCAGCTTGTTGGGGCTTCTCCTTATGTACCAATACTCTCCACTCGAGAACTAAAGACAAAGTCTCTCTATTAATGGAAAAAATATTATTGGATTTTTTTTTATCATTTGCTATCCAGCTTCCAGCGTAGCATAATATATCTTAATAGGCGCTTGCAACGGGCGCGCTAATGATTATTATCACTGGTTTTAAACATTTGTCGTAGCTTGTTGGGGCTTCTCCTTATGTACCTATACTCTCCACTCGAGATCTAAAGACAGAGTCTCTCTATTAATGGAAAAAATATTATTGGATTTTTTTTTATCATTTGCTATCCAGCTTCCAGCGTAGCATAATATATCTTAATAGGCGCTTGCAACGGGCGCGCTAATGATTATTGTCATTTGTTTTTAACTTTTGTCGCAGCTTGTTGGGGCTTCTCCTTATGTACCAATACTCTCCACTCGAGAACTAAAGACAAAGTCTCTCTATTAATGGAAAAAATATTATTGGATTTTTTTTTATCATTTGCTATCCAGCTTCCAGCGTAGCATAATATATCTTAGTAGGCGCTTGCAACGGGCGCGCTAATGATTATTGTCACTTGTTTTTAACTTTTGTCGCAGCTTGTTGGGGCTTCTCCTTATGTACCAATACTCTCCACTCGAGAACTAAAGACAGAGTCTCTCTATTAATGGAAAAAATATTATTGGATTTTTTTTTATCATTTGCTATCCAGCTTCCAGCGTAGCATAATATATCTTAATGGGCGCTTGCAACGGGCGCGCTAATGATTATTGTCACTTGTTTTTAACTTTTGTCGCAGCTTGTTGGGGCTTCTCCTTATGTACCAATACTCTCCACTCGAGAACTAAAGACAAAGTCTCTCTATTAATGGAAAAAATATTATTGGATTTTTTTTTATCATTTGCTATCCAGCTTCCAGCGTAGCATAATATATCTTAATAGGCGCTTGCAACGGGCGCGCTAATGATTATTGTCACTTGTTTTTAACTTTTGTCGCAGCTTGTTGGGGCTTCTCCTTATGTACCAATACTCTCCACTCGAGAACTAAAGACAGAGTCTCTCTATTAATGGAAAAAATATTATTGGATTTTTTTTTATCATTTGCTATCCAGCTTCCAGCGTAGCATAATATATCTTAATAGGCGCTTGCAACGGGCGCGCTAATGATTATTATCACTGGTTTTAAACATTTGTCGTAGCTTGTTGGGGCTTCTCCTTATGTACCTATACTCTCCACTCGAGAACTAAAGACAGAGTCTCTCTATTAATGGAAAAAATATTATTGGATTTTTTTTTATCATTTGCTATCCAGCTTCCAGCGTAGCATAATATATCTTAATAGGCGCTTGCAACGGGCGCGCTAATGATTATTGTCACTTGTTTTTAACTTTTGTCGCAGCTTGTTGGGGCTTCTCCTTATGTACCAATACTCTCCACTCGAGAACTAAAGACAAAGTCTCTCTATTAATGGAAAAAATATTATTGGATTTTTTTTTATCATTTGCTATCCAGCTTCCAGCGTAGCATAATATATCTTAATAGGCGCTTGCAACGGGCGCGCTAATGATTATTGTCACTTGTTTTTAACTTTTGTCGCAGCTTGTTGGGGCTTCTCCTTATGTACCAATACTCTCCACTCGAGAACTAAAGACAGAGTCTCTCTATTAATGGAAAAAATATTATTGGATTTTTTTTTATCATTTGCTATCCAGCTTCCAGCGTAGCATAATATATCTTAATAGGCGCTTGCAACGGGCGCGCTAATGATTATTGTCACTTGTTTTTAACTTTTGTCGCAGCTTGTTGGGGCTTCTCCTTATGTACCAATACTCTCCACTCGAGAACTAAAGACAGAGTCTCTCTATTAATGGAAAAAATATTATTGGATTTTTTTTTATCATTTGCTATCCAGCTTCCAGCGTAGCATAATATATCTTAATAGGCGCTTGCAACGGGCGCGCTAATGATTATTGTCACTTGTTTTTAACTTTTGTCGCAGCTTGTTGGGGCTTCTCCTTATGTACCAATACTCTCCACTCGAGAACTAAAGACAAAGTCTCTCTATTAATGGAAAAAATATTATTGGATTTTTTTTTATCATTTGCTATCCAGCTTCCAGCGTAGCATAATATATCTTAATAGGCGCTTGCAACGGGCGCGCTAATGATTATTGTCACTTGTTTTTAACTTTTGTCGCAGCTTGTTGGGGCTTCTCCTTATGTACCAATACTCTCCACTCGAGAACTAAAGACAAAGTCTCTCAATTAATGGAAAAAATATTATTGGATTTTTTTTTATCATTTGCTATCCAGCTTCCAGCGTAGCATAATATATCTTAATAGGCGCTTGCAACGGGCGCGCTAATGATTATTATCACTGGTTTTAAACATTTGTCGTAGCTTGTTGGGGCTTCTCCTTATGTACCTATACTCTCCACTCGAGAACTAAAGACAGAGTCTCTCTATTAATGGAAAAAATATTATTGGATTTTTTTTTATCATTTGCTATCCAGCTTCCAGCGTAGCATAATATATCTTAATAGGCGCTTGCAACGGGCGCGCTAATGATTATTGTCACTTGTTTTTAACTTTTGTCGCAGCTTGTTGGGGCTTCTCCTTATGTACCAATACTCTCCACTCGAGAACTAAAGACAAAGTCTCTCTATTAATGGAAAAAATATTATTGGATTTTTTTTTATCATTTGCTATCCAGCTTCCAGCGTAGCATAATATATCTTAATAGGCGCTTGCAACGGGCGCGCTAATGATTATTGTCACTTGTTTTTAACTTTTGTCGCAGCTTGTTGGGGCTTCTCCTTATGTACCAATACTCTCCACTCGAGAACTAAAGACAGAGTCTCTCTATTAATGGAAAAAATATTATTGGATTTTTTTTTATCATTTGCTATCCAGCTTCCAGCGTAGCATAATATATCTTAATGGGCGCTTGCAACGGGCGCGCTAATGATTATTGTCACTTGTTTTTAACTTTTGTCGCAGCTTGTTGGGGCTTCTCCTTATGTACCAATACTCTCCACTCGAGAACTAAAGACAAAGTCTCTCTATTAATGGAAAAAATATTATTGGATTTTTTTTTATCATTTGCTATCCAGCTTCCAGCGTAGCATAATATATCTTAATAGGCGCTTGCAACGGGCGCGCTAATGATTATTGTCACTTGTTTTTAACTTTTGTCGCAGCTTGTTGGGGCTTCTCCTTATGTACCAATACTCTCCACTCGAGAACTAAAGACAGAGTCTCTCTATTAATGGAAAAAATATTATTGGATTTTTTTTTATCATTTGCTATCCAGCTTCCAGCGTAGCATAATATATCTTAATAGGCGCTTGCAACGGGCGCGCTAATGATTATTATCACTGGTTTTAAACATTTGTCGTAGCTTGTTGGGGCTTCTCCTTATGTACCTATACTCTCCACTCGAGAACTAAAGACAGAGTCTCTCTATTAATGGAAAAAATATTATTGGATTTTTTTTTATCATTTGCTATCCAGCTTCCAGCGTAGCATAATATATCTTAATAGGCGCTTGCAACGGGCGCGCTAATGATTATTGTCACTTGTTTTTAACTTTTGTCGCAGCTTGTTGGGGCTTCTCCTTATGTACCAATACTCTCCACTCGAGAACTAAAGACAAAGTCTCTCTATTAATGGAAAAAATATTATTGGATTTTTTTTTATCATTTGCTATCCAGCTTCCAGCGTAGCATAATATATCTTAATAGGCGCTTGCAACGGGCGCGCTAATGA
Organism: Schistocerca serialis cubense; assembly: GCF_023864345.2. Classification (NCBI taxonomy): domain Eukaryota; kingdom Metazoa; phylum Arthropoda; class Insecta; order Orthoptera; family Acrididae; genus Schistocerca; species Schistocerca serialis. The sequence goes on from NC_064639.1 coordinate 53,130,783, forward strand.
TTATTGTCACTTGTTTTTAACTTTTGTCGCAGCTTGTTGGGGCTTCTCCTTATGTACCAATACTCTCCACTCGAGAACTAAAGACAGAGTCTCTCTATTAATGGAAAAAATATTATTGGATTTTTTTTTATCATTTGCTATCCAGCTTCCAGCGTAGCATAATATATCTTAATAGGCGCTTGCAACGGGCGCGCTAATGATTATTGTCACTGGTTTTAAACATTTGTCGTAGCTTGTTGGGGCTTCTCCTTATGTACCAATACTCTCCACTCGAGAACTAAAGACAGAGTCTCTCTATTAATGGAAAAAATATTATTGGATTTTTTTTTATCATTTGCTATCCAGCTTCCAGCGTAGCATAATATATCTTAATAGGCGCTTGCAACGGGCGCGCTAATGATTATTGTCACTTGTTTTTAACTTTTGTCGCAGCTTGTTGGGGCTTCTCCTTATGTACCAATACTCTCCACTCGAGAACTAAAGACAGAGTCTCTCTATTAATGGAAAAAATATTATTGGATTTTTTTTTATCATTTGCTATCCAGCTTCCAGCGTAGCATAATATATCTTAATAGGCGCTTGCAACGGGCGCGCTAATGATTATTGTCACTGGTTTTAAACATTTGTCGTAGCTTGTTGGGGCTTCTCCTTATGTACCAATACTCTCCACTCGAGAACTAAAGACAGAGTCTCTCTATTAATGGAAAAAATATTATTGGATTTTTTTTTATCATTTGCTATCCAGCTTCCAGCGTAGCATAATATATCTTAATAGGCGCTTGCAACGGGCGCGCTAATGATTATTGTCACTTGTTTTTAACTTTTGTCGCAGCTTGTTGGGGCTTCTCCTTATGTACCAATACTCTCCACTCGAGAACTAAAGACAAAGTCTCTCTATTAATGGAAAAAATATTATTGGATTTTTTTTTATCATTTGCTATCCAGCTTCCAGCGTAGCATAATATATCTTAATAGGCGCTTGCAACGGGCGCGCTAATGATTATTGTCACTTGTTTTTAACTTTTGTCGCAGCTTGTTGGGGCTTCTCCTTATGTACCAATACTCTCCACTCGAGAACTAAAGACAGAGTCTCTCTATTAATGGAAAAAATATTATTGGATTTTTTTTTATCATTTGCTATCCAGCTTCCAGCGTAGCATAATATATCTTAATAGGCGCTTGCAACGGGCGCGCTAATGATTATTGTCACTGGTTTTAAACATTTGTCGTAGCTTGTTGGGGCTTCTCCTTATGTACCAATACTCTCCACTCGAGAACTAAAGACAGAGTCTCTCTATTAATGGAAAAAATATTATTGGATTTTTTTTTATCATTTGCTATCCAGCTTCCAGCGTAGCATAATATATCTTAATAGGCGCTTGCAACGGGCGCGCTAATGATTATTGTCACTTGTTTTTAACTTTTGTCGCAGCTTGTTGGGGCTTCTCCTTATGTACCAATACTCTCCACTCGAGAACTAAAGACAGAGTCTCTCTATTAATGGAAAAAATATTATTGGATTTTTTTTTATCATTTGCTATCCAGCTTCCAGCGTAGCATAATATATCTTAATAGGCGCTTGCAACGGGCGCGCTAATGATTATTGTCACTTGTTTTTAACTTTTGTCGCAGCTTGTTGGGGCTTCTCCTTATGTACCTATACTCTCCACTCGAGAACTAAAGACAGAGTCTCTCTATTAATGGAAAAAATATTATTGGATTTTTTTTTATCATTTGCTATCCAGCTTCCAGCGTAGCATAATATATCTTAATAGGCGCTTGCAACGGGCGCGCTAATGATTATTGTCACTGGTTTTAAACATTTGTCGTAGCTTGTTGGGGCTTCTCCTTATGTACCAATACTCTCCACTCGAGAACTAAAGACAGAGTCTCTCTATTAATGGAAAAAATATTATTGGATTTTTTTTTATCATTTGCTATCCAGCTTCCAGCGTAGCATAATATATCTTAATAGGCGCTTGCAACGGGCGCGCTAATGATTATTGTCACTTGTTTTTAACTTTTGTCGCAGCTTGTTGGGGCTTCTCCTTATGTACCAATACTCTCCACTCGAGAACTAAAGACAAAGTCTCTCTATTAATGGAAAAAATATTATTGGATTTTTTTTTATCATTTGCTATCCAGCTTCCAGCGTAGCATAATATATCTTAATAGGCGCTTGCAACGGGCGCGCTAATGATTATTGTCACTTGTTTTTAACTTTTGTCGCAGCTTGTTGGGGCTTCTCCTTATGTACCAATACTCTCCACTCGAGAACTAAAGACAGAGTCTCTCTATTAATGGAAAAAATATTATTGGATTTTTTTTTATCATTTGCTATCCAGCTTCCAGCGTAGCATAATATATCTTAATAGGCGCTTGCAACGGGCGCGCTAACGATTATTGTCACTTGTTTTTAACTTTTGTCGCAGCTTGTTGGGGCTTCTCCTTATGTACCTATACTCTCCACTCGAGAACTAAAGACAGAGTCTCTCTATTAATGGAAAAAATATTATTGGATTTTTTTTTATCATTTGCTATCCAGCTTCCAGCGTAGCATAATATATCTTAATAGGCGCTTGCAACGGGCGCGCTAATGATTATTGTCACTTGTTTTTAACTTTTGTCGCAGCTTGTTGGGGCTTCTCCTTATGTACCAATACTCTCCACTCGAGAACTAAAGACAAAGTCTCTCTATTAATGGAAAAAATATTATTGGATTTTTTTTTATCATTTGCTATCCAGCTTCCAGCGTAGCATAATATATCTTAATAGCAACTTGCAACGGGCGCGCTAATGATTATTATCACTGGTTTTAAACATTTGTCGCAGCTTGTTGGGGCTTCTCCTTATGTACCTATACTCTCCACTCGAGAACTAAAGACAGAGTCTCTCTATTAATGGAAAAAATATTATTGGATTTTTTTTTATCATTTGCTATCCAGCTTCCAGCGTAGCATAATATATCTTAATAGGCGCTTGCAACGGGCGCGCTAATGATTATTGTCACTTGTTTTTAACTTTTGTCGCAGCTTGTTGGGGCTTCTCCTTATGTACCAATACTCTCCACTCGAGAACTAAAGACAAAGTCTCTCTATTAATGGAAAAAATATTATTGGATTTTTTTTTATCATTTGCTATCCAGCTTCCAGCGTAGCATAATATATCTTAATAGGCGCTTGCAACGGGCGCGCTAATGATTATTGTCACTTGTTTTTAACTTTTGTCGCAGCTTGTTGGGGCTTCTCCTTATGTACCAATACTCTCCACTCGAGAACTAAAGACAGAGTCTCTCTATTAATGGAAAAAATATTATTGGATTTTTTTTTATCATTTGCTATCCAGCTTCCAGCGTAGCATAATATATCTTAATAGGCGCTTGCAACGGGCGCGCTAATGATTATTGTCACTGGTTTTAAACATTTGTCGCAGCTTGTTGGGGCTTCTCCTTATGTACCTATACTCTCCACTCGAGAACTAAAGACAGAGTCTCTCCATTAATGGAAAAAATATTATTGGATTTTTTTTTATCATTTGCTATCCAGCTTCCAGCGTAGCATAATATATCTTAATAGGCGCTTGCAACGGGCGCGCTAATGATTATTGTCACTTGTTTTTAACTTTTGTCGCAGCTTGTTGGGGCTTCTCCTTATGTACCAATACTCTCCACTCGAGAACTAAAGACAAAGTCTCTCTATTAATGGAAAAAATATTATTGGATTTTTTTTTATCATTTGCTATCCAGCTTCCAGCGTAGCATAATATATCTTAATAGGCGCTTGCAACGGGCGCGCTAATGATTATTGTCACTTGTTTTTAACTTTTGTCGCAGCTTGTTGGGGCTTCTCCTTATGTACCTATACTCTCCACTCGAGAACTAAAGACAGAGTCTCTCTATTAATGGAAAAAATATTATTGGATTTTTTTTTATCATTTGCTATCCAGCTTCCAGCGTAGCATAATATATCTTAATAGGCGCTTGCAACGGGCGCGCTAATGATTATTATCACTGGTTTTAAACATTTGTCGTAGCTTGTTGGGGCTTCTCCTTATGTACCTATACTCTCCACTCGAGAACTAAAGACAGAGTCTCTCCATTAATGGAAAGAAAATTAATGGAATTTTTTTTTATCATTTGCTATCCGGCTTCCAGCGTAGCATAATATATCTTAATAGGCGCTTACAACGGGTGCGCTAATGATTATTGTCACTTGTTTTTAACTTTTGTCGCAGCTTGTTGGGGCTTCTCCTTATGTACCAATACTCTCCACTCGAGAACTAAAGACAGAGTCTGTCTATTAATGGAAAAAATATTATTGGATTTTTTTTTATCATTTGCTATCCAGCTTCCAGCGTAGCATAATATATCTTAATAGGCGCTTGCAATGGGCGCGCAAATGATTATTGTCACTTGTTTTTAACTTTTGTCGCAGCTTGTTGAGGCTTCTCCTTATGTACCAATACTCTCCACTCGAGAACTAAAGACAAAGTCTCTCTATTAATGGAAAAAATATTATTGGATTTTTTTTTATCATTTGCTATCCAGCTTCCAGCGTAGCATAATATATCTTAATAGGCGCTTGCAACGGGCGCGCTAATGATTATTATCACTGGTTTTAAACATTTGTCGTAGCTTGTTGGGGCTTCTCCTTATGTACCTATACTCTCCACTCGAGAACTAAAGACAGAGTCTCTCTATTAATGGAAAGAAAATTAATGGAATTTTTTTTTATCATTTGCTATCCGGCTTCCAGCGTAGCATAATATATCTTAATAGGCGCTTACAACGGGTGCGCTAATGATTATTGTCACTTGTTTTTAACTTTTGTCGCAGCTTGTTGGGGCTTCTCCTTATGTACCAATACTCTCCACTCGAGAACTAAAGACAGAGTCTCTCTATTAATGGAAAAAATATTATTGGATTTTTTTTTATCATTTGCTATCCAGCTTCCAGCGTAGCATAATATATCTTAATAGGCGCTTACAACGGGTGCGCTAATGATTATTGTCACTTGTTTTTAACATTTGTCGCAGCTTGTTGGGGCTTCTCCTTATGTACCTATACTCTCCACTCGAGAACTAAAGACAGAGTCTCTCTATTAATGGAAAAAATATTATTGGATTTTTTTTTATCATTTGCTATCCAGCTTCCAGCGTAGCATAATATATCTTAATAGGCGCTTGCAACGGGCGCGCTAACGATTATTGTCACTTGTTTTTAACTTTTGTCGCAGCTTGTTGGGGCTTCTCCTTATGTACCTATACTCTCCACTCGAGAACTAAAGACAGAGTCTCTCTATTAATGGAAAAAATATTATTGGATTTTTTTTTATCATTTGCTATCCAGCTTCCAGCGTAGCATAATATATCTTAATAGGCGCTTGCAACGGGCGCGCTAATGATTATTGTCACTTGTTTTTAACTTTTGTCGCAGCTTGTTGGGGCTTCTCCTTATGTACCAATACTCTCCACTCGAGAACTAAAGACAAAGTCTCTCTATTAATGGAAAAAATATTATTGGATTTTTTTTTATCATTTGCTATCCAGCTTCCAGCGTAGCATAATATATCTTAATAGCAACTTGCAACGGGCGCGCTAATGATTATTATCACTGGTTTTAAACATTTGTCGCAGCTTGTTGGGGCTTCTCCTTATGTACCTATACTCTCCACTCGAGAACTAAAGACAGAGTCTCTCTATTAATGGAAAAAATATTATTGGATTTTTTTTTATCATTTGCTATCCAGCTTCCAGCGTAGCATAATATATCTTAATAGGCGCTTGCAACGGGCGCGCTAATGATTATTGTCACTTGTTTTTAACTTTTGTCGCAGCTTGTTGGGGCTTCTCCTTATGTACCAATACTCTCCACTCGAGAACTAAAGACAAAGTCTCTCTATTAATGGAAAAAATATTATTGGATTTTTTTTTATCATTTGCTATCCAGCTTCCAGCGTAGCATAATATATCTTAATAGGCGCTTGCAACGGGCGCGCTAATGATTATTGTCACTTGTTTTTAACTTTTGTCGCAGCTTGTTGGGGCTTCTCCTTATGTACCAATACTCTCCACTCGAGAACTAAAGACAGAGTCTCTCTATTAATGGAAAAAATATTATTGGATTTTTTTTTATCATTTGCTATCCAGCTTCCAGCGTAGCATAATATATCTTAATAGGCGCTTGCAACGGGCGCGCTAATGATTATTGTCACTGGTTTTAAACATTTGTCGCAGCTTGTTGGGGCTTCTCCTTATGTACCTATACTCTCCACTCGAGAACTAAAGACAGAGTCTCTCCATTAATGGAAAAAATATTATTGGATTTTTTTTTATCATTTGCTATCCAGCTTCCAGCGTAGCATAATATATCTTAATAGGCGCTTGCAACGGGCGCGCTAATGATTATTGTCACTTGTTTTTAACTTTTGTCGCAGCTTGTTGGGGCTTCTCCTTATGTACCAATACTCTCCACTCGAGAACTAAAGACAAAGTCTCTCTATTAATGGAAAAAATATTATTGGATTTTTTTTTATCATTTGCTATCCAGCTTCCAGCGTAGCATAATATATCTTAATAGGCGCTTGCAACGGGCGCGCTAATGATTATTGTCACTTGTTTTTAACTTTTGTCGCAGCTTGTTGGGGCTTCTCCTTATGTACCTATACTCTCCACTCGAGAACTAAAGACAGAGTCTCTCTATTAATGGAAAAAATATTATTGGATTTTTTTTTATCATTTGCTATCCAGCTTCCAGCGTAGCATAATATATCTTAATAGGCGCTTGCAACGGGCGCGCTAATGATTATTATCACTGGTTTTAAACATTTGTCGTAGCTTGTTGGGGCTTCTCCTTATGTACCTATACTCTCCACTCGAGAACTAAAGACAGAGTCTCTCCATTAATGGAAAGAAAATTAATGGAATTTTTTTTTATCATTTGCTATCCGGCTTCCAGCGTAGCATAATATATCTTAATAGGCGCTTACAACGGGTGCGCTAATGATTATTGTCACTTGTTTTTAACTTTTGTCGCAGCTTGTTGGGGCTTCTCCTTATGTACCAATACTCTCCACTCGAGAACTAAAGACAGAGTCTGTCTATTAATGGAAAAAATATTATTGGATTTTTTTTTATCATTTGCTATCCAGCTTCCAGCGTAGCATAATATATCTTAATAGGCGCTTGCAATGGGCGCGCAAATGATTATTGTCACTTGTTTTTAACTTTTGTCGCAGCTTGTTGAGGCTTCTCCTTATGTACCAATACTCTCCACTCGAGAACTAAAGACAAAGTCTCTCTATTAATGGAAAAAATATTATTGGATTTTTTTTTATCATTTGCTATCCAGCTTCCAGCGTAGCATAATATATCTTAATAGGCGCTTGCAACGGGCGCGCTAATGATTATTATCACTGGTTTTAAACATTTGTCGTAGCTTGTTGGGGCTTCTCCTTATGTACCTATACTCTCCACTCGAGAACTAAAGACAGAGTCTCTCTATTAATGGAAAGAAAATTAATGGAATTTTTTTTTATCATTTGCTATCCGGCTTCCAGCGTAGCATAATATATCTTAATAGGCGCTTACAACGGGTGCGCTAATGATTATTGTCACTTGTTTTTAACTTTTGTCGCAGCTTGTTGGGGCTTCTCCTTATGTACCAATACTCTCCACTCGAGAACTAAAGACAGAGTCTCTCTATTAATGGAAAAAATATTATTGGATTTTTTTTTATCATTTGCTATCCAGCTTCCAGCGTAGCATAATATATCTTAATAGGCGCTTACAACGGGTGCGCTAATGATTATTGTCACTTGTTTTTAACATTTGTCGCAGCTTGTTGGGGCTTCTCCTTATGTACCTATACTCTCCACTCGAGAACTAAAGACAGAGTCTCTCTATTAATGGAAAAAATATTATTGGATTTTTTTTTATCATTTGCTATCCAGCTTCCAGCGTAGCATAATATATCTTAATAGGCGCTTGCAACGGGCGCGCTAATGATTATTGTCACTTGTTTTTAACTTTTGTCGCAGCTTGTTGGGGCTTCTCCTTATGTACCAATACTCTCCACTCGAGAACTAAAGACAAAGTCTCTCTATTAATGGAAAAAATATTATTGGATTTTTTTTTATCATTTGCTATCCAGCTTCCAGCGTAGCATAATATATCTTAATAGGCGCTTGCAACGGGCACGCTAATGATTATTATCACTGGTTTTAAACATTTGTCGTAGCTTGTTGGGGCTTCTCCTTATGTACCTATACTCTCCACTCGAGAACTAAAGACAGAGTCTCTCTATTAATGGAAAGAAAATTAATGGAATTTTTTTTTATCATTTGCTATCCGGCTTCCAGCGTAGCATAATATATCTTAATAGGCGCTTACAACGGGTGCGCTAATGATTATTGTCACTTGTTTTTAACTTTTGTCGCAGCTTGTTGGGGCTTCTCCTTATGTACCTATACTCTCCACTCGAGAACTAAAGACAAAGTCTCTCTATTAATGGAAAAAATATTATTGGATTTTTTTTTATCATTTGCTATCCAGCTTCCAGCGTAGCATAATATATCTTAATAGGCGCTTGCAACGGGCGCGCTAATGATTATTATCACTGGTTTTAAACATTTGTCGTAGCTTGTTGGGGCTTCTCCTTATGTACCTATACTCTCCACTCGAGAACTAAAGACAGAGTCTCTCTATTAATGGAAAGAAAATTAATGGAATTTTTTTTTATCATTTGCTATCCGGCTTCCAGCGTAGCATAATATATCTTAATAGGCGCTTACAACGGGTGCGCTAATGATTATTGTCACTTGTTTTTAACTTTTGTCGCAGCTTGTTGGGGCTTCTCCTTATGTACCAATACTCTCCACTCGAGAACTAAAGACAGAGTCTCTCTATTAATGGAAAAAATATTATTGGATTTTTTTTTATCATTTGCTATCCAGCTTCCAGCGTAGCATAATATATCTTAATAGGCGCTTGCAACGGGCGCGCCAATGATTATTATCACTGGTTTTAAACATTTGTCGTAGCTTGTTGGGGCTTCTCCTTATGTACCTATACTCTCCACTCGAGAACTAAAGACAGAGTCTCTCTATTAATGGAAAAAATATTATTGGATTTTTTTTTATCATTTGCTATCCAGCTTCCAGCGTAGCATAATATATCTTAATAGGCGCTTGCAACGGGCGCGCTAATGATTATTATCACTGGTTTTAAACATTTGTCGTAGCTTGTTGGGGCTTCTCCTTATGTACCTATACTCTCCACTCGAGAACTAAAGACAGAGTCTCTCTATTAATGGAAAGAAAATTAATGGAATTTTTTTTTATCATTTGCTATCCGGCTTCCAGCGTAGCATAATATAACTTAATAGGCGCTTACAACGGGTGCGCTAATGATTATTGTCACTTGTTTTTAACTTTTGTCGCAGGTTGTTGGGGCTTCTCCTTATGTACCAATACTCTCCACTCGAGAACTAAAGACAGAGTCTCTCTATTAATGGAAAAAATATTATTGGATTTTTTTTTATCATTTGCTATCCAGCTTCCAGCGTAGCATAATATATCTTAATAGGCGCTTGCAACGGGCGCGCTAATGATTATTGTCACATGTTTTTAACTTTTGTCGCAGCTTGTTGGGGCTTCTCCTTATGTACCAATACTCTCCACTCGAGAACTAAAGACAGAGTCTCTCTATTAATGGAAAAAATATTATTGGATTTTTTTTTATCATTTGCTATCCAGCTTCCAGCGTAGCATAATATGTCTTAATAGGCGCTTGCAACGGGCGCGCTAATGATTATTGTCACTTGTTTTTAACTTTTGTCGCAGCTTGTTGGGGCTTCTCCTTATGTACCAATACTCTCCACTCGAGAACTAAAGACAAAGTCTCTCTATTAATGGAAAAAATATTATTGGATTTTTTTTTATCATTTGCTATCCAGCTTCCAGCGTAGCATAATATATCTTAATAGGCGCTTGCAACGGGCGCGCTAATGATTATTATCACTGGTTTTAAACATTTGTCGTAGCTTGTTGGGGCTTCTCCTTATGTACCTATACTCTCCACTCGAGAACTAAAGACAGAGTGTCTCTATTAATGGAAAGAAAATTAATGGAATTTTTTTTTATCATTTGCTATCCGGCTTCCAGCGTAGCATAATATATCTTAATAGGCGCTTACAACGGGTGCGCTAATGATTATTGTCACTTGTTTTTAACTTTTGTCGCAGCTTGTTGGGGCTTCTCCTTATGTACCTATACTCTCCACTCGAGAACTAAAGACAAAGTCTCTCTATTAATGGAAAAAATATTATTGGATTTTTTTTTATCATTTGCTATCCAGCTTCCAGCGTAGCATAATATATCTTAATAGGCGCTTGCAACGGGCGCGCTAATGATTATTATCACTGGTTTTAAACATTTGTCGTAGCTTGTTGGGGCTTCTCCTTATGTACCTATACTCTCCACTCGAGAACTAAAGACAGAGTCTCTCTATTAATGGAAAGAAAATTAATGGAATTTTTTTTTATCATTTGCTATCCGGCTTCCAGCGTAGCATAATATATCTTAATAGGCGCTTACAACGGGTGCGCTAATGATTATTGTCACTTGTTTTTAACTTTTGTCGCAGCTTGTTGGGGCTTCTCCTTATGTACCAATACTCTCCACTCGAGAACTAAAGACAGAGTCTCTCTATTAATGGAAAAAATATTATTGGATTTTTTTTTATCATTTGCTATCCAGCTTCCAGCGTAGCATAATATATCTTAATAGGCGCTTGCAACGGGCGCGCTAATGATTATTGTCACTTGTTTTTAACTTTTGTCGCAGCTTGTTGGGGCTTCTCCTTATGTACCAATACTCTCCACTCGAGAACTAAAGACAAAGTCTCTCTATTAATGGAAAAAATATTATTGGATTTTTTTTTATCATTTGCTATCCAGCTTCCAGCGTAGCATAATATATCTTAATAGGCGCTTGCAACGGGCGCGCTAATGATTATTATCACTGGTTTTAAACATTTGTCGTAGCTTGTTGGGGCTTCTCCTTATGTACCTATACTCTCCACTCGAGAACTAAAGACAGAGTCTCTCTATTAATGGAAAGAAAATTAATGGAATTTTTTTTTATCATTTGCTATCCGGCTTCCAGCGTAGCATAATATATCTTAATAGGCGCTTACAACGGGTGCGCTAATGATTATTGTCACTTGTTTTTAACTTTTGTCGCAGCTTGTTGGGGCTTCTCCTTATGTACCAATACTCTCCACTCGAGAACTAAAGACAAAGTCTCTCTATTAATGGAAAAAATATTATTGGATTTTTTTTTATCATTTGCTATCCAGCTTCCAGCGTAGCATAATATATCTTAATAGGCGCTTGCAACGGGCGCGCTAATGATTATTATCACTGGTTTTAAACATTTGTCGTAGCTTGTTGGGGCTTCTCCTTATGTACCTATACTCTCCACTCGAGAACTAAAGACAGAGTCTCTCTATTAATGGAAAGAAAATTAATGGAATTTTTTTTTATCATTTGCTATCCGGCTTCCAGCGTAGCATAATATATCTTAATAGGCGCTTACAACGGGTGCGCTAATAATTATTGTCACTTGTTTTTAACTTTTGTCGCAGCTTGTTGGGGCTTCTCCTTATGTACAAATACTCTCCACTCGAGAACTAAAGACAGAGTCTCTCTATTAATGGAAAAAATATTATTGGATTTTTTTTTATCATTTGCTATCCAGCTTCCAGCGTAGCATAATATATCTTAATAGGCGCTTGCAACGGGCGCGCTAATGATTATTGTCACTTGTTTTTAACTTTTGTCGCAGCTTGTTGGGGCTTCTCCTTATGTACCAATACTCTCCACTCGAGAACTAAAGACAAAGTCTCTCTATTAATGGAAAAAATATTATTGGATTTTTTTTTATCATTTGCTATCCAGCTTCCAGCGTAGCATAATATATCTTAATAGGCGCTTGCAACGGGCGCGCTAATGATTATTATCACTGGTTTTAAACATTTGTCGTAGCTTGTTGGGGCTTCTCCTTATGTACCTATACTCTCCACTCGAGAACTAAAGACAGAGTCTCTCTATTAATGGAAAGAAAATTAATGGAATTTTTTTTTATCATTTGCTATCCGGCTTCCAGCGTAGCATAATATATCTTAATAGGCGCTTACAACGGGTGCGCTAATGATTATTGTCACTTGTTTTTAACTTTTGTCGCAGCTTGTTGGGGCTTATCCTTATGTACCAATACTCTCCACTCGAGAACTAAAGACAGAGTCTCTCTATTAATGGAAAAAATATTATTGGATTTTTTTTTATCATTTGCTATCCAGCTTCCAGCGTAGCATAATATATCTTAATAGGCGCTTACAACGGGTGCGCTAATGATTATTGTCACTTGTTTTTAACTTTTGTCGCAGCTTGTTGGGGCTTCTCCTTATGTACCAATACTCTCCACTCGAGAACTAAAGACAGAGTCTCTCTATTAATGGAAAAAATATTATTGTATTTTTTTTTATCATTTGCTATCCAGCTTCCAGCGTAGCATAATATATCTTAATAGGCGCTTAGAATGGGCGCACTAATGATTATTATCACTGGTTTTAAACTTTTGTCGTAGCTTGTTGGGGCTTCTCCTTATGTACTTATACTCTCCACTCGAGAACTAAACACAGAGTCTCTCTATTAATGGGAAAAAAAACTAATGGAATTTTTTTTATCATTTGCTATCCAGCTTCCAGCGTAGCATAATATATCTTAATAGGCGCTTACATCAGGCGCGCTAATGATTATTATCACTGGTTTTAAGCTTTTGTCGTACCTTGTTGGGGCTTCTCCTTATGTACCTATACTCTCCACTCGAGAACTAAAGACAGAGTCTCTCTATTAATGGAAAAAATATTATTGGATTTTTTTTTATCATTTGCTATCCAGCTTCCAGCGTAGCATAATATATCTTAATAGGCGCTTGCAACGGGCGCGCTAATGATTATTGTCACTTGTTTTTAACTTTTGTCGCAGCTTGTTGGGGCTTCTCCTTATGTACCAATACTCTCCACTCGAGAACTAAAGACAAAGTCTCTCTATTAATGGAAAAAATATTATTGGATTTTTTTTTATCATTTGCTATCCAGCTTCCAGCGTAGCATAATATATCTTAATAGGCGCTTGCAACGGGCGCGCTAATGATTATTATCACTGGTTTTAAACATTTGTCGTAGCTTGTTGGGGCTTCTCCTTATGTACCTATACTCTCCACTCGAGAACTAAAGACAGAGTCTCTCTATTAATGGAAAGAAAATTAATGGAATTTTTTTTTATCATTTGCTATCCGGCTTCCAGCGTAGCATAATATATCTTAATAGGCGCTTACATCAGGCGCGCTAATGATTATTATCACTGGTTTTAAACATTTGTCGTAGCTTGTTGGGGCTTCTCCTTATGTACCTATACTCTCCACTCGAGAACTAAAGACAGAATCTCTCTATTAATGGAAAAAATATTATTGGATTTTTTTTTATCATTTGCTATCCAGCTTCCAGCGTAGCATAATATATCTTAATAGGCGCTTGCAACGGGCGCGCTAATGATTATTGTCACTTGTTTTTAACTTTTGTCGCAGCTTGTTGGGGCTTCTCCTTATGTACCAATACTCTCCACTCGAGAACTAAAGACAAAGTCTCTCTATTAATGGAAAAAATATTATTGGATTTTTTTTATCATTTGCTATCCAGCTTCCAGCGTAGCATAATATATCTTAATATGCGCTTGCAACGGGCGCGCTAATGATTATTATCACTGGTTTTAAACATTTGTCGTAGCTTGTTGGGGCTTCTCCTTATGTACCTATACTCTCCACTCGAGAACTAAAGACAGAGTCTCTCTATTAATGGAAAGAAAATTAATGGAATTTTTTTTTATCATTTGCTATCCGGCTTCCAGCGTAGCATAATATATCTTAATAGGCGCTTACAACGGGTGCGCTAATGATTATTGTCACTTGTTTTTAACTTTTGTCGCAGCTTGTTGGGGCTTCTCCTTATGTACCAATACTCTCCACTCGAGAACTAAAGACAAAGTCTCTCTATTAATGGAAAAAATATTATTGGATTTTTTTTTATCATTTGCTATCCAGCTTCCAGCGTAGCATAATATATCTTAATAGGCGCTTGCAACGGGCGCGCTAATGATTATTATCACTGGTTTTAAACATTTGTCGTAGCTTGTTGGGGCTTCTCCTTATGTACCTATACTCTCCACTCGAGAACTAAAGACAAAGTCTCTCTATTAATGGAAAGAAAATTAATGGAATTTTTTTTTATCATTTGCTATCCGGCTTCCAGCGTAGCATAATATATCTTAATAGGCGCTTACAACGGGTGCGCTAATGATTATTGTCACTTGTTTTTAACTTTTGTCGCAGCTTGTTGGGGCTTCTCCTTATGTACCAATACTCTCCACTCGAGAACTAAAGACAGAGTCTCTCTATTAATGGAAAAAATATTATTGGATTTTTTTTTATCATTTGCTATCCAGCTTCCAGCGTAGCATAATATATCTTAATAGGCGCTTACAACGGGTGCGCTAATGATTATTGTCACTTGTTTTTAACTTTTGTCGCAGCTTGTTGGGGCTTCTCCTTATGTACCAATACTCTCCACTCGAGAACTAAAGACAAAGTCTCTCTATTAATGGAAAAAATATTATTGGATTTTTTTTTATCATTTGCTATCCAGCTTCCAGCGTAGCATAATATATCTTAATAGGCGCTTGCAACGGGCGCGCTAATGATTATTGTCACTTGTTTTTAACTTTTGTCGCAGCTTGTTGGGGCTTCTCCTTATGTACCAATACTCTCCACTCGAGAACTAAAGACAAAGTCTCTCTATTAATGGAAAAAATATTATTGGATTTTTTTTATCATTTGCTATCCAGCTTCCAGCGTAGCATAATATATCTTAATATGCGCTTGCAACGGGCGCGCTAATGATTATTATCACTGGTTTTAAACATTTGTCGTAGCTTGTTGGGGCTTCTCCTTATGTACCTATACTCTCCACTCGAGAACTAAAGACAGAGTCTCTCTATTAATGGAAAG
Organism: Schistocerca serialis cubense; assembly: GCF_023864345.2. Lineage (NCBI taxonomy): Eukaryota > Metazoa > Arthropoda > Insecta > Orthoptera > Acrididae > Schistocerca > Schistocerca serialis. Next base: position 53,145,905 of record NC_064639.1, read on the forward strand.
AAAATTAATGGAATTTTTTTTTATCATTTGCTATCCGGCTTCCAGCGTAGCATAATATATCTTAATAGGCGCTTACAACGGGTGCGCTAATGATTATTGTCACTTGTTTTTAACTTTTGTCGCAGCTTGTTGGGGCTTCTCCTTATGTACCAATACTCTCCACTCGAGAACTAAAGACAAAGTCTCTCTATTAATGGAAAAAATATTATTGGATTTTTTTTTATCATTTGCTATCCAGCTTCCAGCGTAGCATAATATATCTTAATAGGCGCTTGCAACGGGCGCGCTAATGATTATTATCACTGGTTTTAAACATTTGTCGTAGCTTGTTGGGGCTTCTCCTTATGTACCTATACTCTCCACTCGAGAACTAAAGACAAAGTCTCTCTATTAATGGAAAGAAAATTAATGGAATTTTTTTTTATCATTTGCTATCCGGCTTCCAGCGTAGCATAATATATCTTAATAGGCGCTTACAACGGGTGCGCTAATGATTATTGTCACTTGTTTTTAACTTTTGTCGCAGCTTGTTGGGGCTTCTCCTTATGTACCAATACTCTCCACTCGAGAACTAAAGACAGAGTCTCTCTATTAATGGAAAAAATATTATTGGATTTTTTTTTATCATTTGCTATCCAGCTTCCAGCGTAGCATAATATATCTTAATAGGCGCTTACAACGGGTGCGCTAATGATTATTGTCACTTGTTTTTAACTTTTGTCGCAGCTTGTTGGGGCTTCTCCTTATGTACCAATACTCTCCACTCGAGAACTAAAGACAAAGTCTCTCTATTAATGGAAAAAATATTATTGGATTTTTTTTTATCATTTGCTATCCAGCTTCCAGCGTAGCATAATATATCTTAATAGGCGCTTGCAACGGGCGCGCTAATGATTATTGTCACTTGTTTTTAACTTTTGTCGCAGCTTGTTGGGGCTTCTCCTTATGTACCAATACTCTCCACTCGAGAACTAAAGACAAAGTCTCTCTATTAATGGAAAAAATATTATTGGATTTTTTTTTATCATTTGCTATCCAGCTTCCAGCGTAGCATAATATATCTTAATAGGCGCTTGCAACGGGCGCGCTAATGATTATTATCACTGGTTTTAAACATTTGTCGTAGCTTGTTGGGGCTTCTCCTTATGTACCTATACTCTCCACTCGAGAACTAAAGACAGAGTCTCTCTATTAATGGAAAGAAAATTAATGGAATTTTTTTTTATCATTTGCTATCCGGCTTCCAGCGTAGCATAATATATCTTAATAGGCGCTTACATCAGGCGCGCTAATGATTATTATCACTGGTTTTAAACATTTGTCGTAGCTTGTTGGGGCTTCTCCTTATGTACCTATACTCTCCACTCGAGAACTAAAGACAGAGTCTCTCTATTAATGGAAAAAATATTATTGGATTTTTTTTTATCATTTGCTATCCAGCTTCCAGCGTAGCATAATATATCTTAATAGGCGCTTGCAACGGGCGCGCTAATGATTATTGTCACTTGTTTTTAACTTTTGTCGCAGCTTGTTGGGGCTTCTCCTTATGTACCAATACTCTCCGCTCGAGAACTAAAGACAGAGTCTCTCTATTAATGGAAAGAAAATTAATGGAATTTTTTTTTATCATTTGCTATCCGGCTTCCAGCGTAGCATAATATATCTTAATAGGCGCTTACAACGGGTGCGCTAATGATTATTGTCACTTGTTTTTAACTTTTGTCGCAGCTTGTTGGGGCTTCTCCTTATGTACCAATACTCTCCACTCGAGAACTAAAGACAAAGTCTCTCTATTAATGGAAAAAATATTATTGGATTTTTTTTTATCATTTGCTATCCAGCTTCCAGCGTAGCATAATATATCTTAATAGGCGCTTGCAACGGGCGCGCTAATGATTATTATCACTGGTTTTAAACATTTGTCGTAGCTTGTTGGGGCTTCTCCTTATGTACCTATACTCTCCACTCGAGAACTAAAGACAAAGTCTCTCTATTAATGGAAAGAAAATTAATGGAATTTTTTTTTATCATTTGCTATCCGGCTTCCAGCGTAGCATAATATATCTTAATAGGCGCTTACAACGGGTGCGCTAATGATTATTGTCACTTGTTTTTAACTTTTGTCGCAGCTTGTTGGGGCTTCTCCTTATGTACCAATACTCTCCACTCGAGAACTAAAGACAGAGTCTCTCTATTAATGGAAAAAATATTATTGGATTTTTTTTTATCATTTGCTATCCAGCTTCCAGCGTAGCATAATATATCTTAATAGGCGCTTACAACGGGTGCGCTAATGATTATTGTCACTTGTTTTTAACTTTTGTCGCAGCTTGTTGGGGCTTCTCCTTATGTACCTATACTCTCCACTCGAGAACTAAAGACAGAGTCTCTCTATTAATGGAAAAAATATTATTGGATTTTTTTTTATCATTTGCTATCCAGCTTCCAGCGTAGCATAATATATCTTAATAGGCGCTTGCAACGGGCGCGCTAATGATTATTGTCACTTGTTTTTAACTTTTGTCGCAGCTTGTTGGGGCTTCTCCTTATGTACCAATACTCTCCACTCGAGAACTAAAGACAAAGTCTCTCTATTAATGGAAAAAATATTATTGGATTTTTTTTTATCATTTGCTATCCAGCTTCCAGCGTAGCATAATATATCTTAATAGGCGCTTGCAACGGGCGCGCTAATGATTATTGTCACTTGTTTTTAACTTTTGTCGCAGCTTGTTGGGGCTTCTCCTTATGTACCAATACTCTCCACTCGAGAACTAAAGACAAAGTCTCTCTATTAATGGAAAAAATATTATTGGATTTTTTTTTATCATTTGCTATCCAGCTTCCAGCGTAGCATAATATATCTTAATAGGCGCTTGCAACGGGCGCGCTAATGATTATTGTCACTTGTTTTTAACTTTTGTCGCAGCTTGTTGGGGCTTCTCCTTATGTACCAATACTCTCCACTCGAGAACTAAAGACAAAGTCTCTCTATTAATGGAAAAAATATTATTGGATTTTTTTTTATCATTTGCTATCCAGCTTCCAGCGTAGCATAATATATCTTAATAGGCGCTTGCAACGGGCGCGCTAATGATTATTATCACTGGTTTTAAACATTTGTCGTAGCTTGTTGGGGCTTCTCCTTATGTACCAATACTCTCCACTCGAGAACTAAAGACAAAGTCTCTCTATTAATGGAAAAAATATTATTGGATTTTTTTTTATCATTTGCTATCCAGCTTCCAGCGTAGCATAATATATCTTAATAGGCGCTTGCAACGGGCGCGCTAATGATTATTGTCACTTGTTTTTAACTTTTGTCGCAGCTTGTTGGGGCTTCTCCTTATGTACCTATACTCTCCACTCGAGAACTAAAGACAGAGTCTCTCTATTAATGGAAAAAATATTATTGGATTTTTTTTTATCATTTGCTATCCAGCTTCCAGCGTAGCATAATATATCTTAATAGGCGCTTACAACGGGTGCGCTAATGATTATTGTCACTTGTTTTTAACTTTTGTCGCAGCTTGTTGGGGCTTCTCCTTATGTACCAATACTCTCCACTCGAGAACTAAAGACAAAGTCTCTCTATTAATGGAAAAAATATTATTGGATTTTTTTTTATCATTTGCTATCCAGCTTCCAGCGTAGCATAATATATCTTAATAGGCGCTTGCAACGGGCGCGCTAATGATTATTGTCACTTGTTTTTAACTTTTGTCGCAGCTTGTTGGGGCTTCTCCTTATGTACCAATACTCTCCACTCGAGAACTAAAGACAAAGTCTCTCTATTAATGGAAAAAATATTATTGGATTTTTTTTTATCATTTGCTATCCAGCTTCCAGCGTAGCATAATATATCTTAATAGGCGCTTGCAACGGGCGCGCTAATGATTATTATCACTGGTTTTAAACATTTGTCGTAGCTTGTTGGGGCTTCTCCTTATGTACCTATACTCTCCACTCGAGAACTAAAGACAGAGTCTCTCTATTAATGGAAAGAAAATTAATGGAATTTTTTTTTATCATTTGCTATCCGGCTTCCAGCGTAGCATAATATATCTTAATAGGCGCTTACAACGGGTGCGCTAATGATTATTGTCACTTGTTTTTAACTTTTGTCGCAGCTTGTTGGGGCTTCTCCTTATGTACCAATACTCTCCACTCGAGAACTAAAGACAGAGTCTCTCTATTAATGGAAAAAATATTATTGGATTTTTTTTTATCATTTGCTATCCAGCTTCCAGCGTAGCATAATATATCTTAATAGGCGCTTACAACGGGTGCGCTAATGATTATTGTCACTTGTTTTTAACTTTTGTCGCAGCTTGTTGGGGCTTCTCCTTATGTACCTATACTCTCCACTCGAGAACTAAAGACAGAGTCTCTCTATTAATGGAAAAAATATTATTGGATTTTTTTTTATCATTTGCTATCCAGCTTCCAGCGTAGCATAATATATCTTAATAGGCGCTTGCAACGGACGCGCTAATGATTATTGTCACTTGTTTTTAACTTTTGTCGCAGCTTGTTGGGGCTTCTCCTTATGTACCAATACTCTCCACTCGAGAACTAAAGACAAAGTCTCTCTATTAATGGAAAAAATATTATTGGATTTTTTTTTATCATTTGCTATCCAGCTTCCAGCGTAGCATAATATATCTTAATAGGCGCTTGCAACGGGCGCGCTAATGATTATTGTCACTTGTTTTTAACTTTTGTCGCAGCTTGTTGGGGCTTCTCCTTATGTACCAATACTCTCCACTCGAGAACTAAAGACAAAGTCTCTCTATTAATGGAAAAAATATTATTGGATTTTTTTTTATCATTTGCTATCCAGCTTCCAGCGTAGCATAATATATCTTAATAGGCGCTTGCAACGGGCGCGCTAATGATTATTGTCACTTGTTTTTAACTTTTGTCGCAGCTTGTTGGGGCTTCTCCTTATGTACCAATACTCTCCACTCGAGAACTAAAGACAAAGTCTCTCTATTAATGGAAAAAATATTATTGGATTTTTTTTTATCATTTGCTATCCAGCTTCCAGCGTAGCATAATATATCTTAATAGGCGCTTGCAACGGACGCGCTAATGATTATTGTCACTTGTTTTTAACTTTTGTCGCAGCTTGTTGGGGCTTCTCCTTATGTACCAATACTCTCCACTCGAGAACTAAAGACAGAGTCTCTCTATTAATGGAAAAAATATTATTGGATTTTTTTTTATCATTTGCTATCCAGCTTCCAGCGTAGCATAATATATCTTAATAGGCGCTTACAACGGGTGCGCTAATGATTATTGTCACTTGTTTTTAACTTTTGTCGCAGCTTGTTGGGGCTTCTCCTTATGTACCAATACTCTCCACTCGAGAACTAAAGACAAAGTCTCTCTATTAATGGAAAAAATATTATTGGATTTTTTTTTATCATTTGCTATCCAGCTTCCAGCGTAGCATAATATATCTTAATAGGCGCTTACAACGGGTGCGCTAATGATTATTGTCACTTGTTTTTAACTTTTGTCGCAGCTTGTTGGGGCTTCTCCTTATGTACCTATACTCTCCACTCGAGAACTAAAGACAGAGTCTCTCTATTAATGGAAAAAATATTATTGGATTTTTTTTTATCATTTGCTATCCAGCTTCCAGCGTAGCATAATATATCTTAATAGGCGCTTGCAACGGGCGCGCTAATGATTATTGTCACTTGTTTTTAACTTTTGTCGCAGCTTGTTGGGGCTTCTCCTTATGTACCAATACTCTCCACTCGAGAACTAAAGACAAAGTCTCTCTATTAATGGAAAAAATATTATTGGATTTTTTTTTATCATTTGCTATCCAGCTTCCAGCGTAGCATAATATATCTTAATAGGCGCTTGCAACGGGCGCGCTAATGATTATTGTCACTTGTTTTTAACTTTTGTCGCAGCTTGTTGGGGCTTCTCCTTATGTACCAATACTCTCCACTCGAGAACTAAAGACAAAGTCTCTCTATTAATGGAAAAAATATTATTGGATTTTTTTTTATCATTTGCTATCCAGCTTCCAGCGTAGCATAATATATCTTAATAGGCGCTTGCAACGGGCGCGCTAATGATTATTGTCACTTGTTTTTAACTTTTGTCGCAGCTTGTTGGGGCTTCTCCTTATGTACCAATACTCTCCACTCGAGAACTAAAGACAAAGTCTCTCTATTAATGGAAAAAATATTATTGGATTTTTTTTTATCATTTGCTATCCAGCTTCCAGCGTAGCATAATATATCTTAATAGGCGCTTGCAACGGGCGCGCTAATGATTATTGTCACTTGTTTTTAACTTTTGTCGCAGCTTGTTGGGGCTTCTCCTTATGTACCAATACTCTCCACTCGAGAACTAAAGACAAAGTCTCTCTATTAATGGAAAAAATATTATTGGATTTTTTTTTATCATTTGCTATCCAGCTTCCAGCGTAGCATAATATATCTTAATAGGCGCTTGCAACGGGCGCGCTAATGATTATTGTCACTTGTTTTTAACTTTTGTCGCAGCTTGTTGGGGCTTCTCCTTATGTACCAATACTCTCCACTCGAGAACTAAAGACAAAGTCTCTCTATTAATGGAAAAAATATTATTGGATTTTTTTTTATCATTTGCTATCCAGCTTCCAGCGTAGCATAATATATCTTAATAGGCGCTTGCAACGGGCGCGCTAATGATTATTGTCACTTGTTTTTAACTTTTGTCGCAGCTTGTTGGGGCTTCTCCTTATGTACCAATACTCTCCACTCGAGAACTAAAGACAAAGTCTCTCTATTAATGGAAAAAATATTATTGGATTTTTTTTTATCATTTGCTATCCAGCTTCCAGCGTAGCATAATATATCTTAATAGGCGCTTGCAACGGGCGCGCTAATGATTATTATCACTGGTTTTAAACATTTGTCGTAGCTTGTTGGGGCTTCTCCTTATGTACCTATACTCTCCACTCGAGAACTAAAGACAGAGTCTCTCTATTAATGGAAAGAAAATTAATGGAATTTTTTTTTATCATTTGCTATCCGGCTTCCAGCGTAGCATAATATATCTTAATAGGCGCTTACAACGGGTGCGCTAATGATTATTGTCACTTGTTTTTAACTTTTGTCGCAGCTTGTTGGGGCTTCTCCTTATGTACCAATACTCTCCACTCGAGAACTAAAGACAGAGTCTCTCTATTAATGGAAAAAATATTATTGGATTTTTTTTTATCATTTGCTATCCAGCTTCCAGCGTAGCATAATATATCTTAATAGGCGCTTGCAACGGGCGCGCTAATGATTATTGTCACTTGTTTTTAACTTTTGTCGCAGCTTGTTGGGGCTTCTCCTTATGTACCAATACTCTCCACTCGAGAACTAAAGACAGAGTCTCTCTATTAATGGAAAAAATATTATTGGATTTTTTTTTATCATTTGCTATCCAGCTTCCAGCGTAGCATAATATATCTTAATAGGCGCTTGCAACGGGCGCGCTAATGATTATTGTCACTTGTTTTTAACTTTTGTCGCAGCTTGTTGGGGCTTCTCCTTATGTACCAATACTCTCCACTCGAGAACTAAAGACAAAGTCTCTCTATTAATGGAAAAAATATTATTGGATTTTTTTTTATCATTTGCTATCCAGCTTCCAGCGTAGCATAATATATCTTAATAGGCGCTTGCAACGGGCGCGCTAATGATTATTATCACTGGTTTTAAACATTTGTCGTAGCTTGTTGGGGCTTCTCCTTATGTACCTATACTCTCCACTCGAGAACTAAAGACAGAGTCTCTCTATTAATGGAAAGAAAATTAATGGAATTTTTTTTTATCATTTGCTATCCGGCTTCCAGCGTAGCATAATATATCTTAATAGGCGCTTGCAACGGGCGCGCTAATGATTATTGTCACTTGTTTTTAACTTTTGTCGCAGCTTGTTGGGGCTTCTCCTTATGTACCAATACTCTCCACTCGAGAACTAAAGACAAAGTCTCTCTATTAATGGAAAAAATATTATTGGATTTTTTTTTATCATTTGCTATCCAGCTTCCAGCGTAGCATAATATATCTTAATAGGCGCTTGCAACGGGCGCGCTAATGATTATTATCACTGGTTTTAAACATTTGTCGTAGCTTGTTGGGGCTTCTCCTTATGTACCTATACTCTCCACTCGAGAACTAAAGACAGAGTCTCTCTATTAATGGAAAAAATATTATTGGATTTTTTTTTATCATTTGCTATCCAGCTTCCAGCGTAGCATAATATATCTTAATAGGCGCTTACAACGGGTGCGCTAATGATTATTGTCACTTGTTTTTAACTTTTGTCGCAGCTTGTTGGGGCTTCTCCTTATGTACCAATACTCTCCACTCGAGAACTAAAGACAAAGTCTCTCTATTAATGGAAAAAATATTATTGGATTTTTTTTTATCATTTGCTATCCAGCTTCCAGCGTAGCATAATATATCTTAATAGGCGCTTGCAACGGGCGCGCTAATGATTATTATCACTGGTTTTAAACATTTGTCGTAGCTTGTTGGGGCTTCTCCTTATGTACCTATACTCTCCACTCGAGAACTAAAGACAGAGTCTCTCTATTAATGGAAAGAAAATTAATGGAATTTTTTTTTATCATTTGCTATCCAGCTTCCAGCGTAGCATAATATATCTTAATAGGCGCTTACAACGGGTGCGCTAATGATTATTGTCACTTGTTTTTAACTTTTGTCGCAGCTTGTTGGGGCTTCTCCTTATGTACCAATACTCTCCACTCGAGAACTAAAGACAAAGTCTCTCTATTAATGGAAAAAATATTATTGGATTTTTTTTTATCATTTGCTATCCAGCTTCCAGCGTAGCATAATATATCTTAATAGGCGCTTGCAACGGGCGCGCTAATGATTATTATCACTGGTTTTAAACATTTGTCGTAGCTTGTTGGGGCTTCTCCTTATGTACCTATACTCTCCACTCGAGAACTAAAGACAGAGTCTCTCTATTAATGGAAAAAATATTATTGGATTTTTTTTTATCATTTGCTATCCAGCTTCCAGCGTAGCATAATATATCTTAATAGGCGCTTGCAACGGGCGCGCTAATGATTATTGTCACTTGTTTTTAACTTTTGTCGCAGCTTGTTGGGGCTTCTCCTTATGTACCAATACTCTCCACTCGAGAACTAAAGACAGAGTCTCTCTATTAATGGAAAAAATATTATTGGATTTTTTTTTATCATTTGCTATCCAGCTTCCAGCGTAGCATAATATATCTTAATAGGCGCTTGCAACGGGCGCGCTAATGATTACTGTCACTTGTTTTTAACTTTTGTCGCAGCTTGTTGGGGCTTCTCCTTATGTACCAATACTCTCCACTCGAGAACTAAAGACAAAGTCTCTCTATTAATGGAAAAAATATTATTGGATTTTTTTTTATCATTTGCTATCCAGCTTCCAGCGTAGCATAATATATCTTAATAGGCGCTTGCAACGGGCGCGCTAATGATTATTATCACTGGTTTTAAACATTTGTCGTAGCTTGTTGGGGCTTCTCCTTATGTACCTATACTCTCCACTCGAGAACTAAAGACAGAGTCTCTCTATTAATGGAAAGAAAATTAATGGAATTTTTTTTTATCATTTGCTATCCGGCTTCCAGCGTAGCATAATATATCTTAATAGGCGCTTGCAACGGGCGCGCTAATGATTATTGTCACTTGTTTTTAACTTTTGTCGCAGCTTGTTGGGGCTTCTCCTTATGTACCAATACTCTCCACTCGAGAACTAAAGACAAAGTCTCTCTATTAATGGAAAAAATATTATTGGATTTTTTTTTATCATTTGCTATCCAGCTTCCAGCGTAGCATAATATATCTTAATAGGCGCTTGCAACGGGCGCGCTAATGATTATTATCACTGGTTTTAAACATTTGTCGTAGCTTGTTGGGGCTTCTCCTTATGTACCTATACTCTCCACTCGAGAACTAAAGACAGAGTCTCTCTATTAATGGAAAGAAAATTAATGGAATTTTTTTTTATCATTTGCTATCCGGCTTCCAGCGTAGCATAATATATCTTAATAGGCGCTTACAACGGGTGCGCTAATGATTATTGTCACTTGTTTTTAACTTTTGTCGCAGCTTGTTGGGGCTTCTCCTTATGTACCAATACTCTCCACTCGAGAACTAAAGACAGAGTCTCTCTATTAATGGAAAAAATATTATTGGATTTTTTTTTATCATTTGCTATCCAGCTTCCAGCGTAGCATAATATATCTTAATAGGCGCTTGCAACGGGCGCGCTAATGATTATTGTCACTTGTTTTTAACTTTTGTCGCAGCTTGTTGGGGCTTCTCCTTATGTACCAATACTCTCCACTCGAGAACTAAAGACAAAGTCTCTCTATTAATGGAAAAAATATTATTGGATTTTTTTTTATCATTTGCTATCCAGCTTCCAGCGTAGCATAATATATCTTAATAGGCGCTTGCAACGGGCGCGCTAATGATTATTGTCACTTGTTTTTAACTTTTGTCGCAGCTTGTTGGGGCTTCTCCTTATGTACCAATACTCTCCACTCGAGAACTAAAGACAAAGTCTCTCTATTAATGGAAAAAATATTATTGGATTTTTTTTTATCATTTGCTATCCAGCTTCCAGCGTAGCATAATATATCTTAATAGGCGCTTGCAACGGGCGCGCTGATGATTATTATCACTGGTTTTAAACATTTGTCGTAGCTTGTTGGGGCTTCTCCTTATGTACCTATACTCTCCACTCGAGAACTAAAGACAGAGTCTCTCTATTAATGGAAAGAAAATTAATGGAATTTTTTTTCATCATTTGCTATCCAGCTTCCAGCGTAGCATAATATATCTTAATAGGCGCTTACAACGGGTGCGCTAATGATTATTGTCACTTGTTTTTAACTTTTGTCGCAGCTTGTTGGGGCTTCTCCTTATGTACCAATACTCTCCACTCGAGAACTAAAGACAAAGTCTCTCTATTAATGGAAAAAATATTATTGGATTTTTTTTTATCATTTGCTATCCAGCTTCCAGCGTAGCATAATATATCTTAATAGGCGCTTGCAACGGGCGCGCTAATGATTATTGTCACTTGTTTTTAACTTTTGTCGCAGCTTGTTGGGGCTTCTCCTTATGTACCAATACTCTCCACTCGAGAACTAAAGACAAAGTCTCTCTATTAATGGAAAAAATATTATTGGATTTTTTTTTATCATTTGCTATCCAGCTTCCAGCGTAGCATAATATATCTTAATAGGCGCTTGCAACGGGCGCGCTAATGATTATTATCACTGGTTTTAAACATTTGTCGTAGCTTGTTGGGGCTTCTCCTTATGTACCTATACTCTCCACTCGAGAACTAAAGACAGAGTCTCTCTATTAATGGAAAGAAAATTAATGGAATTTTTTTTTATCATTTGCTATCCGGCTTCCAGCGTAGCATAATATATCTTAATAGGCGCTTACAACGGGTGCGCTAATGATTATTGTCACTTGTTTTTAACTTTTGTCGCAGCTTGTTGGGGCTTCTCCTTATGTACCAATACTCTCCACTCGAGAACTAAAGACAGAGTCTCTCTATTAATGGAAAGAAAATTAATGGAATTTTTTTTTATCATTTGCTATCCGGCTTCCAGCGTAGCATAATATATCTTAATAGGCGCTTACAACGGGTGCGCTAATGATTATTGTCACTTGTTTTTAACTTTTGTCGCAGCTTGTTGGGGCTTCTCCTTATGTACCAATACTCTCCACTCGAGAACTAAAGACAGAGTCTCTCTATTAATGGAAAGAAAATTAATGGAATTTTTTTTTATCATTTGCTATCCGGCTTCCAGCGTAGCATAATATATCTTAATAGGCGCTTACAACGGGTGCGCTAATGATTATTGTCACTTGTTTTTAACTTTTGTCGCAGCTTGTTGGGGCTTCTCCTTATGTACCAATACTCTCCACTCGAGAACTAAAGACAAAGTCTCTCTATTAATGGAAAAAATATTATTGGATTTTTTTTTATCATTTGCTATCCAGCTTCCAGCGTAGCATAATATATCTTAATAGGCGCTTGCAACGGGCGCGCTAATGATTATTGTCACTTGTTTTTAACTTTTGTCGCAGCTTGTTGGGGCTTCTCCTTATGTACCTATACTCTGCACTCGTGAACTAAAGACAGAGTCTCTCTATTAATGGAAAAAATATTATTGGATTTTTTTTTATCATTTGCTATCCAGCTTCCAGCGTAGCATAATATATCTTAATAGGCGCTTGCAACGGGCGCGCTAATGATTATTGTCACTTGTTTTTAACTTTTGTCGCAGCTTGTTGGGGCTTCTCCTTATGTACCAATACTCTCCACTCGAGAACTAAAGACAAAGTCTCTCTATTAATGGAAAAAATATTATTGGATTTTTTTTTATCATTTGCTATCCAGCTTCCAGCGTAGCATAATATATCTTAATAGGCGCTTGCAACGGGCGCGCTAATGATTATTGTCACTTGTTTTTAACTTTTGTCGCAGCTTGTTGGGGCTTCTCCTTATGTACCAATACTCTCCACTCGAGAACTAAAGACAGAGTCTCTCTATTAATGGAAAGAAAATTAATGGAATTTTTTTTTATCATTTGCTATCCGGCTTCCAGCGTAGCATAATATATCTTAATAGGCGCTTACAACGGGTGCGCTAATGATTATTGTCACTTGTTTTTAACTTTTGTCGCAGCTTGTTGGGGCTTCTCCTTATGTACCAATACTCTCCACTCGAGAACTAAAGACAAAGTCTCTCTATTAATGGAAAAAATATTATTGGATGTTTTTTTATCATTTGCTATCCAGCTTCCAGCGTAGCATAATATATCTTAATAGGCGCTTGCAACGGGCGCGCTAATGATTATTGTCACTTGTTTTTAACTTTTGTCGCAGCTTGTTGGGGCTTCTCCTTATGTACCAATACTCTCCACTCGAGAACTAAAGACAGAGTCTCTCTATTAATGGAAAGAAAATTAATGGAATTTTTTTTTATCATTTGCTATCCGGCTTCCAGCGTAGCATAATATATCTTAATAGGCGCTTACAACGGGTGCGCTAATGATTATTGTCACTTGTTTTTAACTTTTGTCGCAGCTTGTTGGGGCTTCTCCTTATGTACCAATACTCTCCACTCGAGAACTAAAGACAAAGTCTCTCTATTAATGGAAACAATATTATTGGATTTTTTTTTATCATTTGCTATCCAGCTTCCAGCGTAGCATAATATATCTTAATAGGCGCTTGCAACGGGCGCGCTAATGATTATTGTCACTTGTTTTTAACTTTTGTCGCAGAATGTTGGGGCTTCTCCTTATGTACCAATACTCTCCACTCGAGAACTAAAGACAGAGTCTCTCTATTAATGGAAAGAAAATTAATGGAATTTTTTTTTATCATTTGCTATCCGGCTTCCAGCGTAGCATAATATATCTTAATAGGCGCTTACAACGGGTGCGCTAATGATTATTGTCACTTGTTTTTAACTTTTGTCGCAGCTTGTTGGGGCTTCTCCTTATGTACCAATACTCTCCACTCGAGAACTAAAGACAAAGTCTCTCTATTAATGGAAAAAATATTATTGGATTTTTTTTTATCATTTGCTATCCAGCTTCCAGCGTAGCATAATATATCTTAATAGGCGCTTGCAACGGGCGCGCTAATGATTATTGTCACTTGTTTTTAACTTTTGTCGCAGCTTGTTGGGGCTTCTCCTTATGTACCAATACTCTCCACTCGAGAACTAAAGACAAAGTCTCTCTATTAATGGAAAAAATATTATTGGATTTTTTTTTATCATTTGCTATCCAGCTTCCAGCGTAGCATAATATATCTTAATAGGCGCTTGCAACGGGCGCGCTAATGATTATTATCACTGGTTTTAAACATTTGTCGTAGCTTGTTGGGGCTTCTCCTTATGTACCTATACTCTCCACTCGAGAACTAAAGACAGAGTCTCTCTATTAATGGAAAGAAAATTAATGGAATTTTTTTTTATCATTTGCTATCCGGCTTCCAGCGTAGCATAATATATCTTAATAGGCGCTTACAACGGGTGCGCTAATGATTATTGTCACTTGTTTTTAACTTTTGTCGCAGCTTGTTGGGGCTTCTCCTTATGTACCAATACTCTCCACTCGAGAACTAAAGACAGAGTCTCTCTATTATTGGAAAAAATATTATTGGATTTTTTTTTATCATTTGCTATCCAGCTTCCAGCGTAGCATAATATATCTTAATAGGCGCTTACAACGGGTGCGCTAATGATTATTGTCACTTGTTTTTAACTTTTGTCGCAGCTTGTTGGGGCTTCTCCTTATGTACCTATACTCTCCACTCGAGAACTAAAGACAGAGTCTCTCTATTAATGGAAAAAATATTATTGGATTTTTTTTTATCATTTGCTATCCAGCTTCCAGCGTAGCATAATATATCTTAATAGGCGCTTGCAACGGGCGCGCTAATGATTATTATCACTGGTTTAAAACATTTGTCGTAGCTTGTTGGGGCTTCTCCTTATGTACCTATACTCTCCACTCGAGAACTAAAGACAGAGTCTCTCTATTAATGGAAAGAAAATTAATTGAATTTTTTTTTATCATTTGCTATCCGGCTTCCAGCGTAGCATAATATATCTTAATAGGCGCTTACAACGGGTGCGCTAATGATTATTGTCACTTGTTTTTAACTTTTGTCGCAGCTTGTTGGGGCTTCTCCTTATGTACCAATACTCTCCACTCGAGAACTAAAGACAGAGTCTCTCTATTAATGGAAAAAATATTACTGGATTTTTTTTTATCATTTGCTATCCAGCTTCCAGCGTAGCATAATATATCTTAATAGGCGCTTACAACAGGTGCGCTAATGATTATTGTCACTTGTTTTTAACTTTTGTCGCAGCTTGTTGGGGCTTCTCCTTATGTACCTATACTCTCCACTCGAGAACTAAAGACAGAGTCTCTCTATTAATGGAAAAAATATTATTGGATTTTTTTTTATCATTTGCTATCCAGCTTCCAGCGTAGCATAATATATCTTAATAGGCGCTTACAACAGGTGCGCTAATGATTATTGTCACTTGTTTTTAATTTTTGTCGCAGCTTGTTGGGGCTTCTCCTTATGTACCTATACTCTCCACTCGAGAACTAAAGACAGAGTCTCTCTATTAATGGAAAAAATATTATTGGATTTTTTTTTATCATTTGCTATCCAGCTTCCAGCGTAGCATAATATATCTTAATAGGCGCTTGCAACGGGCGCGCTAATGATTATTGTCACTTGTTTTTAACTTTTGTCGCAGCTTGTTGGGGCTTCTCCTTATGTACCAATACTCTCCACTCGAGAACTAAAGACAGAGTCTCTCTATTAATGGAAAAAATATTACTGGATTTTTTTTTATCATTTGCTATCCAGCTTCCAGCGTAGCATAATATATCTTAATAGGCGCTTACAACAGGTGCGCTAATGATTATTGTCACTTGTTTTTAACTTTTGTCGCAGCTTGTTGGGGCTTCTCCTTATGTACCTATACTCTCCACTCGAGAACTAAAGACAGAGTCTCTCTATTAATGGAAAAAATATTATTGGATTTTTTTTTATCATTTGCTATCCAGCTTCCAGCGTAGCATAATATATCTTAATAGGCGCTTGCAACGGGCGCGCTAATGATTATTATCACTGGTTTTAAACATTTGTCGTAGCTTGTTGGGGCTTCTCCTTATGTACCTATACTCTCCACTCGAGAACTAAAGACAGAATCTCTCTATTAATGGAAAGAAAATTAATGGAATTTTTTTTTATCATTTGCTATCCGGCTTCCAGCGTAGCATAATATATCTTAATAGGCGCTTACAACGGGTGCGCTAATGATTATTGTCACTTGTTTTTAACTTTTGTCGCAGCTTGTTGGGGCTTCTCCTTATGTACCAATACTCTCCACTCGAGAACTAAAGACAGAGTCTCTCTATTAAGGGAAAAAATATTATTGGATTTTTTTTTATCATTTGCTATCCAGCTTCCAGCGTAGCATAATATATCTTAATAGGCGCTTACAACAGGTGCGCTAATGATTATTGTCACTTGTTTTTAACTTTTGTCGCAGCTTGTTGGGGCTTCTCCTTATGTACCTATACTCTCCACTCGAGAACTAAAGACAGAGTCTCTCTATTAATGGAAAAAATATTATTGGATTTTTTTTTATCATTTGCTATCCAGCTTCCAGCGTAGCATAATATATCTTAATAGGCGCTTAGAATGGGCGCACTAATGATTATTATCACTGGTTTTAAACTTTTGTCGTAGCTTGTTGGGGCTTCTCCTTATGTACTTATACTCTCCACTCGAGAACTAAAGACAAAGTCTCTCTATTAATGGAAAAAATATTATTTGATTTTTTTTTATCATTTGCTATCCAGCTTCCAGCGTAGCATAATATATCTTAATAGGCGCTTGCAACGGGCGCGCTAATGATTATTATCACTGGTTTTAAACATTTGTCGTAGCTTGTTGGGGCTTCTCCTTATGTACCTATACTCTCCACTCGAGAACTAAAGACAGAGTCTCTCTATTAATGGAAAGAAAATTAATGGAATTTTTTTTTATCATTTGCTATCCGGCTTCCAGCGTAGCATAATATATCTTAATAGGCGCTTACAACGGGTGCGCTAATGATTATTGTCACTTGTTTTTAACTTTTGTCGCAGCTTGTTGGGGCTTCTCCTTATGTACCAATACTCTCCACTCGAGAACTAAAGACAGAGTCTCTCTATTAATGGAAAAAATATTATTGGATTTTTTTTTATCATTTGCTATCCAGCTTCCAGCGTAGCATAATATATCTTAATAGGCGCTTACAACAGGTGCGCTAATGATTATTGTCACTTGTTTTTAACTTTTGTCGCAGCTTGTTGGGGCTTCTCCTTATGTACCAATACTCTCCACTCGAGAACTAAAGACAGAGTCTCTCTATTAATGGAAAAAATATTATTGGATTTTTTTTTATCATTTGCTATCCAGCTTCCAGCGTAGCATAATATATCTTAATAGGCGCTTACAACAGGTGCGCTAATGATTATTGTCACTTGTTTTTAACTTTTGTCGCAGCTTGTTGGGGCTTCTCCTTATGTACCAATACTCTCCACTCGAGAACTAAAGACAGAGTCTCTCTATTAATGGAAAAAATATTATTGGATTTTTTTTTATCATTTGCTATCCAGCTTCCAGCGTAGCATAATATATCTTAATAGGCGCTTACAACAGGTGCGCTAATGATTATTGTCACTTGTTTTTAACTTTTGTCGCAGCTTGTTGGGGCTTCTCCTTATGTACCAATACTCTCCACTCGAGAACTAAAGACAAAGTCTCTCTATTAATGGAAAAAATATTATTGGATTTTTTTTTATCATTTGCTATCCAGCTTCCAGCGTAGCATAATATATCTTAATAGGCGCTTACAACAGGTGCGCTAATGATTATTGTCACTTGTTTTTAACTTTTGTCGCAGCTTGTTGGGGCTTCTCCTTATGTACCAATACTCTCCACTCGAGAACTAAAGACAGAGTCTCTCTATTAATGGAAAAAATATTATTGGATTTTTTTTTATCATTTGCTATCCAGCTTCCAGCGTAGCATAATATATCTTAATAGGCGCTTACAACAGGTGCGCTAATGATTATTGTCACTTGTTTTTAACTTTTGTCGCAGCTTGTTGGGGCTTCTCCTTATGTACCAATACTCTCCACTCGAGAACTAAAGACAGAGTCTCTCTATTAATGGAAAAAATATTATTGGATTTTTTTTTATCATTTGCTATCCAGCTTCCAGCGTAGCATAATATATCTTAATAGGCGCTTACAACAGGTGCGCTAATGATTATTGTCACTTGTTTTTAACTTTTGTCGCAGCTTGTTGGGGCTTCTCCTTATGTACCAATACTCTCCACTCGAGAACTAAAGACAAAGTCTCCCTATTAATGGAAAAAATATTATTGGATTTTTTTTTATCATTTGCTATCCAGCTTCCAGCGTAGCATAATATATCTTAATAGGCGCTTACAACAGGTGCGCTAATGATTATTGTCACTTGTTTTTAACTTTTGTCGCAGCTTGTTGGGGCTTCTCCTTATGTACCAATACTCTCCACTCGAGAACTAAAGACAGAGTCTCTCTATTAATGGAAAAAATATTATTGGATTTTTTTTTATCATTTGCTATCCAGCTTCCAGCGTAGCATAATATATCTTAATAGGCGCTTACAACAGGTGCGCTAATGATTATTGTCACTTGTTTTTAACTTTTGTCGCAGCTTGTTGGGGCTTCTCCTTATGTACCAATACTCTCCACTCGAGAACTAAAGACAAAGTCTCTCTATTAATGGAAAAAATATTATTGGATTTTTTTTTATCATTTGCTATCCAGCTTCCAGCGTAGCATAATATATCTTAATAGGCGCTTACAACAGGTGCGCTAATGATTATTGTCACTTGTTTTTAACTTTTGTCGCAGCCTGTTGGGGCTTCTCCTTATGTACCAATACTCTCCACTCGAGAACTAAAGACAGAGTCTCTCTATTAATGGAAAAAATATTATTGGATTTTTTTTTATCATTTGCTATCCAGCTTCCAGCGTAGCATAATATATCTTAATAGGCGCTTACAACAGGTGCGCTAATGATTATTGTCACTTGTTTTTAACTTTTGTCGCAGCTTGTTGGGGCTTCTCCTTATGTACCAATACTCTCCACTCGAGAACTAAAGAGAGAGTCTCTCTATTAATGGAAAAAATATTATTGGATTTTTTTTTATCATTTGCTATCCAGCTTCCAGCGTAGCATAATATATCTTAATAGGCGCTTACAACAGGTGCGCTAATGATTATTGTCACTTGTTTTTAACTTTTGTCGCAGCTTGTTGGGGCTTCTCCTTATGTACCAATACTCTCCACTCGAGAACTAAAGACAGAGTCTCTCTATTAATGGAAAAAATATTATTGGATTTTTTTTTATCATTTGCTATCCAGCTTCCAGCGTAGCATAATATATCTTAATAGGCGCTTACAACAGGTGCGCTAATGATTATTGTCACTTGTTTTTAACTTTTGTCGCAGCTTGTTGGGGCTTCTCCTTATGTACCAATACTCTCCACTCGAGAACTAAAGACAAAGTCTCTCTATTAATGGAAAAAATATTATTGGATTTTTTTTTATCATTTGCTATCCAGCTTCCAGCGTAGCATAATATATCTTAATAGGCGCTTACAACAGGTGCGCTAATGATTATTGTCACTTGTTTTTAACTTTTGTCGCAGCTTGTTGGGGCTTCTCCTTATGTACCAATACTCTCCACTCGAGAACTAAAGACAGAGTCTCTCTATTAATGGAAAAAATATTATTGGATTTTTTTTTATCATTTGCTATCCAGCTTCCAGCGTAGCATAATATATCTTAATAGGCGCTTACAACAGGTGCGCTAATGATTATTGTCACTTGTTTTTAACTTTTGTCGCAGCTTGTTGGGGCTTCTCCTTATGTACCAATACTCTCCACTCGAGAACTAAAGACAGAGTCTCTCTATTAATGGAAAAAATATTATTGGATTTTTTTTTATCATTTGCTATCCAGCTTCCAGCGTAGCATAATATATCTTAATAGGCGCTTACAACAGGTGCGCTAATGATTATTGTCACTTGTTTTTAACTTTTGTCGCAGCTTGTTGGGGCTTCTCCTTATGTACCAATACTCTCCACTCGAGAACTAAAGACAAAGTCTCTCTATTAATGGAAAAAATATTATTGGATTTTTTTTTATCATTTGCTATCCAGCTTCCAGCGTAGCATAATATATCTTAATAGGCGCTTACAACAGGTGCGCTAATGATTATTGTCACTTGTTTTTAACTTCTGTCGCAGCTTGTTGGGGCTTCTCCTTATGTACCAATACTCTCCACTCGAGAACTAAAGACAGAGTCTCTCTATTAATGGAAAAAATATTATTGGATTTTTTTTTATCATTTGCTATCCAGCTTCCAGCGTAGCATAATATATCTTAATAGGCGCTTACAACAGGTGCGCTAACGATTATTGTCACTTGTTTTTAACTTTTGTCGCAGCTTGTTGGGGCTTCTCCTTATGTACCAATACTCTCCACTCGAGAACTAAAGACAGAGTCTCTCTATTAATGGAAAAAATATTATTGGATTTTTTTTTATCATTTGCTATCCAGCTTCCAGCGTAGCATAATATATCTTAATAGGCGCTTACAACAGGTGCGCTAATGATTATTGTCACTTGTTTTTAACTTTTGTCGCAGCTTGTTGGGGCTTCTCCTTATGTACCAATACTCTCCACTCGAGAACTAAAGACAAAGTCTCTCTATTAATGGAAAAAATATTATTGGATTTTTTTTTATCATTTGCTATCCAGCTTCCAGCGTAGCATAATATATCTTAATAGGCGCTTGCAACGGGCGCGCTAATGATTATTATCACTGGTTTTAAACATTTGTCGTAGCTTGTTGGGGCTTCTCCTTATGTACCTATACTCTCCACTCGAGAACTAAAGACAGAGTCTCTCTATTAATGGAAAAAATATTATTGGATTTTTTTTTATCATTTGCTATCCAGCTTCCAGCGTAGCATAATATATCTTAATAGGCGCTTACAACAGGTGCGCTAATGATTATTGTCACTTGTTTTTAACTTTTGTCGCAGCTTGTTGGGGCTTCTCCTTATGTACCAATACTCTCCACTCGAGAACTAAAGACAGAGTCTCTCTATTAATGGAAAAAATATTATTGGATTTTTTTTTATCATTTGCTATCCAACTTCCAGCGTAGCATAATATATCTTAATAGGCGCTTACAACAGGTGCGCTAATGATTATTGTCACTTGTTTTTAACTTTTGTCGCAGCTTGTTGGGGCTTCTCCTTATGTACCAATACTCTCCACTCGAGAACTAAAGACAAAGTCTCTCTATTAATGGAAAAAATATTATTGGATTTTTTTTTATCATTTGCTATCCAGCTTCCAGCGTAGCATAATATATCTTAATAGGCGCTTACAACAGGTGCGCTAATGATTATTGTCACTTGTTTTAAACTTTTGTCGTAGCTTGTTGGGGCTTCTCCTTATGTACCTATACTCTCCACTCGAGAACTAAAGACAGAGTCTCTCTATTAATGGAAAGAAAATTAATGGAATTTTTTTTTATCATTTGCTATCCGGCTTCCAGCGTAGCATAATATATCTTAATAGGCGCTTACAACGGGTGCGCTAATGATTATTGTCACTTGTTTTTAACTTTTGTCGCAGCTTGTTGGGGCTTCTCCTTATGTACCAATACTCTCCACTCGAGAACTAAAGACAGAGTCTCTCTATTAATGGAAAAAATATTATTGGATTTTTTTTTATCATTTGCTATCCAGCTTCCAGCGTAGCATAATATATCTTAATAGGCGCTTACAACGGGTGCGCTAATGATTATTGTCACTTGTTTTTAACTTTTGTCGCAGCTTGTTGGGGCTTCTCCTTATGTACCTATACTCTCCACTCGAGAACTAAAGACAGAGTCTCTCTATTAATGGAAAAAATATTATTGGATTTTTTTTTATCATTTGCTATCCAGCTTCCAGCGTAGCATAATATATCTTAATAGGCGCTTAGAATGGGCGCACTAATGATTATTATCACTGGTTTTAAACTTTTGTCGTAGCTTGTTGGGGCTTCTCCTTATGTACTTATACTCTCCACTCGAGAACTAAACACAGAGTCTCTCTATTAATGGGAAAAAAAATTAATGGAATTTTTTTTATCATTTGCTATCCAGCTTCCAGCGTAGCATAATATATCTTAATAGGCGCTTACATCAGGCGCGCTAATGATTATTATCACTGGTTTTAAGCTTTTGTCGTACCTTGTTGGGGCTTCTCCTTATGTACCTATACTCTCCACTCGAGAGCTAACGACAGAGTCTCTCTATTAATGGAAAAAAAATTATTGGATTTTTTTTTATCAATTTGCTATCCAGCTTCCAGCGTAGCATAATATATCTTAATAGGCGCTTGCAACGGGCGTGCTAATGATTATTATCACTGGTTTTAAACATTTGTCGTAGCTTGTTGGGGCTTCTCCTTATGTACCTATACTCTCCACTCGAGAACTAAAGACAGAGTCTCTCTATTAATGGAAAGAAAATTAATGGAATTTTTTTTTATCATTTGCTATCCGGCTTCCAGCGTAGCATAATATATCTTAATAGGCGCTTACAACGGGTGCGCTAATGATTATTGTCACTTGTTTTTAACTTTTGTCGCAGCTTGTTGGGGCTTCTCCTTATGTACCAATACTCTCCACTCGAGAACTAAAGACAGAGTCTCTCTATTAATGGAAAAAATATTATTGGATTTTTTTTTATCATTTGCTATCCAGCTTCCAGCGTAGCATAATATATCTTAATAGGCGCTTGCAACGGGCGCGCTAATGATTATTATCACTGGTTTTAAACATTTGTCGTAGCTTGTTGGGGCTTCTCCTTATGTACCTATACTCTCCACTCGAGAACTAAAGACAGAGTCTCTCTATTAATGGACAGAAAATTAATGGAATTTTTTTTTATCATTTGCTATCCGGCTTCCAGCGTAGCATAATATATCTTAATAGGCGCTTACAACGGGTGCGCTAATGATTATTGTCACTTGTTTTTAACTTTTGTCGCAGCTTGTTGGGGCTTCTCCTTATGTACCAATACTCTCCACTCGAGAACTAAAGACAGAGTCTCTCTATTAATGGAAAAAATATTATTGGATTTTTTTTTATCATTTGCTATCCAGCTTCCAGCGTAGCATAATATATCTTAATAGGCGCTTACAACAGGTGCGCTAATGATTATTGTCACTTGTTTTTAACTTTTGTCGCAGCTTGTTGGGGCTTCTCCTTATGTACCAATACTCTCCACTCGAGAACTAAAGACAAAGTCTCTCTATTAATGGAAAAAATATTATTGGATTTTTTTTTATCATTTGCTATCCAGCTTCCAGCGTAGCATAATATATCTTAATAGGCGCTTGCAACGGGCGCGCTAATGATTATTATCACTGGTTTTAAACATTTGTCGTAGCTTGTTGGGGCTTCTCCTTATGTACCTATACTCTCCACTCGAGAACTAAAGACAGAGTCTCTCTATTAATGGAAAGAAAATTAATGGAATTTTTTTTTATCATTTGCTATCCGGCTTCCAGCGTAGCATAATATATCTTAATAGGCCCTTACAACGGGTGCGCTAATGATTATTGTCACTTGTTTTTAACTTTTGTCGCAGCTTGTTGGGGCTTCTCCTTATGTACCAATACTCTCCACTCGAGAACTAAAGACAGAGTCTCTCTATTAATGGAAAAAATATTATTGGATTTTTTTTTATCATTTGCTATCCAGCTTCCAGCGTAGCATAATATATCTTAATAGGCGCTTACAACAGGTGCGCTAATGATTATTGTCACTTGTTTTTAACTTTTGTCGCAGCTTGTTGGGGCTTCTCCTTATGTACCAATACTCTCCACTCGAGAACTAAAGACAAAGTCTCTCTATTAATGGAAAAAATATTATTGGATTTTTTTTTATCATTTGCTATCCAGCTTCCAGCGTAGCATAATATATCTTAATAGGCGCTTGCAACGGGCGCGCTAATGATTATTATCACTGGTTTTAAACATTTGTCGTAGCTTGTTGGGGCTTCTCCTTATGTACCTATACTCTCCACTCGAGAACTAAAGACAGAGTCTCTCTATTAATGGAAAGAAAATTAATGGAATTTTTTTTTATCATTTGCTATCCGGCTTCCAGCGTAGCATAATATATCTTAATAGGCCCTTACAACGGGTGCGCTAATGATTATTGTCACTTGTTTTTAACTTTTGTCGCAGCTTGTTGGGGCTTCTCCTTATGTACCAATACTCTCCACTCGAGAACTAAAGACAGAGTCTCTCTATTAATGGAAAAAATATTATTGGATTTTTTTTTATCATTTGCTATCCAGCTTCCAGCGTAGCATAATATATCTTAATAGGCGCTTGCAACGGGCGCGCTAATGATTATTATCACTTGTTTTTAACTTTTGTCGCAGCTTGTTGGGGCTTCTCCTTATGTACCAATACTCTCCACTCGAGAACTAAAGACAAAGTCTCTCTATTAATGGAAAAAATATTATTGGATTTTTTTTTATCATTTGCTATCCAGCTTCCAGCGTAGCATAATATATCTTAATAGGCGCTTACAACAGGTGCGCTAATGATAATTGTCACTTGTTTTTAACTTTTGTCGCAGCTTGTTGGGGCTTCTCCTTATGTACCAATACTCTCCACTCGAGAACTAAAGACAAAGTCTCTCTATTAATGGAAAAAATATTATTGGATTTTTTTTTATCATTTGCTATCCAGCTTCCAGCGTAGCATAATATATCTTAATAGGCGCTTACAACAGGTGCGCTAATGATTATTGTCACTTGTTTTTAACTTTTGTCGCAGCTTGTTGGGGCTTCTCCTTATGTACCAATACTCTCCACTCGAGAACTAAAGACAAAGTCTCTCTATTAATGGAAAAAATATTATTGGATTTTTTTTTATCATTTGCTATCCAGCTTCCAGCGTAGCATAATATATCTTAATAGGCGCTTACAACAGGTGCGCTAATGATTATTGTCACTTGTTTTTAACTTTTGTCGCAGCTTGTTGGGGCTTCTCCTTATGTACCAATACTCTCCACTCGAGAACTAAAGACAGAGTCTCTCTATTAATGGAAAAAATATTATTGGATTTTTTTTTATCATTTGCTATCCAGCTTCCAGCGTAGCATAATATATCTTAATAGGCGCTTACAACAGGTGCGCTAATGATTATTGTCACTTGTTTTTAACTTTTGTCGCAGCTTGTTGGGGCTTCTCCTTATGTACCAATACTCTCCACTCGAGAACTAAAGACAGAGTCTCTCTATTAATGGAAAGAAAATTAATGGAATTTTTTTTATCATTTGCTATCCAGCTTCCAGCGTAGCATAATATATCTTAATAGGCGCTTGCAACGGACGCGCTAATGATTATTATCACTGGTTTTAAACATTTGTCGTAGCTTGTTGGGGCTTCTCCTTATGTACCTATACTCTCCACTCGAGAACTAAAGACAGAGTCTCTCTGTTAATGGAAAGAAAATTAATGGAATTTTTTTTTATCATTTGCTATCCGGCTTCCAGCGTAGCATAATATATCTTAATAGGCCCTTACAACGGGTGCGCTAATGATTATTGTCACTTGTTTTTAACTTTTGTCGCAGCTTGTTGGGGCTTCTCCTTATGTACCAATACTCTCCACTCGAGAACTAAAGACAGAGTCTCTCTATTAATGGAAAAAATATTATTGGATTTTTTTTTATCATTTGCTATCCAGCTTCCAGCGTAGCATAATATATCTTAATAGGCGCTTACAACAGGTGCGCTAATGATTATTGTCACTTGTTTTTAACTTTTGTCGCAGCTTGTTGGGGCTTCTCCTTATGTACCAATACTCTCCACTCGAGAACTAAAGACAAAGTCTCTCTATTAATGGAAAAAATATTATTGGATTTTTTTTTTATCATTTGCTATCCAGCTTCCAGCGTAGCATAATATATCTTAATAGGCGCTTACAACAGGTGCGCTAATGATTATTGTCACTTGTTTTTAACTTTTGTCGCAGCTTGTTGGGGCTTCTCCTTATGTACCAATACTCTCCACTCGAGAACTAAAGACAAAGTCTCTCTATTAATGGAAAAAATATTATTGGATTTTTTTTTATCATTTGCTATCCAGCTTCCAGCGTAGCATAATATATCTTAATAGGCGCTTACAACAGGTGCGCTAATGATTATTGTCACTTGTTTTTAACTTTTGTCGCAGCTTGTTGGGGCTTCTCCTTATGTACCAATACTCTCCACTCGAGAACTAAAGACAAAGTCTCTCTATTAATGGAAAAAATATTATTGGATTTTTTTTTATCATTTGCTATCCAGCTTCCAGCGTAGCATAATATATCTTAATAGGCGCTTGCAACGGGCGCGCTAATGATTATTATCACTTGTTTTTAACTTTTGTCGCAGCTTGTTGGGGCTTCTCCTTATGTACCAATACTCTCCACTCGAGAACTAAAGACAAAGTCTCTCTATTAATGGAAAAAATATTATTGGATTTTTTTTTATCATTTGCTATCCAGCTTCCAGCGTAGCATAATATATCTTAATAGACGCTTACAACAGGTGCGCTAATGATAATTGTCACTTGTTTTTAACTTTTGTCGCAGCTTGTTGGGGCTTCTCCTTATGTACCAATACTCTCCACTCGAGAACTAAAGACAAAGTCTCTCTATTAATGGAAAAAATATTATTGGATTTTTTTTTATCATTTGCTATCCAGCTTCCAGCGTAGCATAATATATCTTAATAGGCGCTTACAACAGGTGCGCTAATGATTATTGTCACTTGTTTTTAACTTTTGTCGCAGCTTGTTGGGGCTTCTCCTTATGTACCAATACTCTCCACTCGAGAACTAAAGACAAAGTCTCTCTATTAATGGAAAAAATATTATTGGATTTTTTTTTATCATTTGCTATCCAGCTTCCAGCGTAGCATAATATATCTTAATAGGCGCTTACAACAGGTGCGCTAATGATTATTGTCACTTGTTTTTAACTTTTGTCGCAGCTTGTTGGGGCTTCTCCTTATGTACCAATACTCTCCACTCGAGAACTAAAGACAAAGTCTCTCTATTAATGGAAAAAATATTATTGGATTTTTTTTTATCATTTGCTATCCAGCTTCCAGCGTAGCATAATATATCTTAATAGGCGCTTACAACAGGTGCGCTAATGATTATTGTCACTTGTTTTTAACTTTTGTCGCAGCTTGTTGGGGCTTCTCCTTATGTACCAATACTCTCCACTCGAGAACTAAAGACAAAGTCTCTCTATTAATGGAAAAAATATTATTGGATTTTTTTTTATCATTTGCTATCCAGCTTCCAGCGTAGCATAATATATCTTAATAGGCGCTTACAACAGGTGCGCTAATGATAATTGTCACTTGTTTTTAACTTTTGTCGCAGCTTGTTGGGGCTTCTCCTTATGTACCAATACTCTCCACTCGAGAACTAAAGACAAAGTCTCTCTATTAATGGAAAAAATATTATTGGATTTTTTTTTATCATTTGCTATCCAGCTTCCAGCGTAGCATAATATATCTTAATAGGCGCTTACAACAGGTGCGCTAATGATTATTGTCACTTGTTTTTAACTTTTGTCGCAGCTTGTTGGGGCTTCTCCTTATGTACCAATACTCTCCACTCGAGAACTAAAGACAAAGTCTCTCTATTAATGGAAAAAATATTATTGGATTTTTTTTTATCATTTGCTATCCAGCTTCCAGCGTAGCATAATATATCTTAATAGGCGCTTACAACAGGTGCGCTAATGATTATTGTCACTTGTTTTTAACTTTTGTCGCAGCTTGTTGGGGCTTCTCCTTATGTACCAATACTCTCCACTCGAGAACTAAAGACAAAGTCTCTCTATTAATGGAAAAAATATTATTGGATTTTTTTTTATCATTTGCTATCCAGCTTCCAGCGTAGCATAATATATCTTAGTAGGCGCTTGCAACGGGCGCGCTAATGATTATTATCACTGGTTTTAAACATTTGTCGTAGCTTGTTGGGGCTTCTCCTTATGTACCTATACTCTCCACTCGAGAACTAAAGACAGAGTCTCTCTATTAATGGAAAGAAAATTAATGGAATTTTTTTTTATCATTTGCTATCCGGCTTCCAGCGTAGCATAATATATCTTAATAGGCCCTTACAACGGGTGCGCTAATGATTATTGTCACTTGTTTTTAACTTTTGTCGCAGCTTGTTGGGGCTTCTCCTTATGTACCAATACTCTCCACTCGA
The DNA here is from genome assembly GCF_023864345.2 of Schistocerca serialis cubense. Classification (NCBI taxonomy): domain Eukaryota; kingdom Metazoa; phylum Arthropoda; class Insecta; order Orthoptera; family Acrididae; genus Schistocerca; species Schistocerca serialis. The sequence continues at coordinate 53,173,903 of NC_064639.1, forward strand.
GAACTAAAGACAGAGTCTCTCTATTAATGGAAAAAATATTATTGGATTTTTTTTTATCATTTGCTATCCAGCTTCCAGCGTAGCATAATATATCTTAATAGGCGCTTACAACAGGTGCGCTAATGATTATTGTCACTTGTTTTTAACTTTTGTCGCAGCTTGTTGGGGCTTCTCCTTATGTACCAATACTCTCCACTCGAGAACTAAAGACAAAGTCTCTCTATTAATGGAAAAAATATTATTGGATTTTTTTTTATCATTTGCTATCCAGCTTCCAGCGTAGCATAATATATCTTAATAGGCGCTTGCAACGGGCGCGCTAATGATTATTATCACTGGTTTTAAACATTTGTCGTAGCTTGTTGGGGCTTCTCCTTATGTACCTATACTCTCCACTCGAGAACTAAAGACAGAGTCTCTCTATTAATGGAAAGAAAATTAATTTAATTTTTTTTTATCATTTGCTATCCGGCTTCCAGCGTAGCATAATATATCTTAATAGGCCCTTACAACGGGTGCGCTAATGATTATTGTCACTTGTTTTTAACTTTTGTCGCAGCTTGTTGGGGCTTCTCCTTATGTACCAATACTCTCCACTCGAGAACTAAAGACAGAGTCTCTCTATTAATGGAAAAAATATTATTGGATTTTTTTTTATCATTTGCTATCCAGCTTCCAGCGTAGCATAATATATCTTAATAGGCGCTTACAACAGGTGCGCTAATGATTATTGTCACTTGTTTTTAACTTTTGTCGCAGCTTGTTGGGGCTTCTCCTTATGTACCAATACTCTCCACTCGAGAACTAAAGACAAAGTCTCTCTATTAATGGAAAAAATATTATTGGATTTTTTTTTATCATTTGCTATCCAGCTTCCAGCGTAGCATAATATATCTTAATAGGCGCTTGCAACGGGCGCGCTAATGATTATTATCACTGGTTTTAAACATTTGTCGTAGCTTGTTGGGGCTTCTCCTTATGTACCTATACTCTCCACTCGAGAACTAAAGACAGAGTCTCTCTATTAATGGAAAGAAAATTAATGGAATTTTTTTTTATCATTTGCTATCCGGCTTCCAGCGTAGCATAATATATCTTAATAGGCCCTTACAACGGGTGCGCTAATGATTATTGTCACTTGTTTTTAACTTTTGTCGCAGCTTGTTGGGGCTTCTCCTTATGTACCAATACTCTCCACTCGAGAACTAAAGACAGAGTCTCTCTATTAATGGAAAAAATATTATTGGATTTTTTTTTATCATTTGCTATCCAGCTTCCAGCGTAGCATAATATATCTTAATAGGCGCTTACAACGGGTGCGCTAATGATTATTGTCAGTTGTTTTTAACTTTTGTCGCAGCTTGTTGGGGCTTCTCCTTATGTACCAATACTCTCCACTCGAGAACTAAAGACAGAGTCTCTCTATTAATGGAAAAAATATTATTGGATTTTTTTTTATCATTTGCTATCCAGCTTCCAGCGTAGCATAATATATCTCAATAGGCGCTTAGAATGGGCGCACTAATGATTATTATCACTGGTTTTAAACTTTTGTCGTAGCTTGTTGGGGCTTCTCCTTATGTACTTATACTCTCCACTCGAGAACTAAACACAGAGTCTCTCTATTAATGGGAAAAAAAATTAATGGAGTTTTTTTTATCATTTGCTATCCAGCTTCCAGCGTAGCATAATATATCTTAATAGGCGCTTACATCAGGCGCGCTAATGATTATTATCACTGGTTTTAAGCTTTTGTCGTACCTTGTTGGGGCTTCTCCTTATGTACCTATACTCTCCACTCGAGAGCTAACGACAGAGTCTCTCTATTAATGGAAAAAAAATTATTGGATTTTTTTTTATCAATTTGCTATCCAGCTTCCAGCGTAGCATAATATATCTTAATAGGCGCTTGCAACGGGCGTGCTAATGATTATTATCACTGGTTTTAAACATTTGTCGTAGCTTGTTGGGGCTTCTCCTTATGTACCTATACCCTCCACTCGAGAACTAAAGACAGAGTGTCTCTATTAATGGAAAAAAAATTAATGGAATTTTTTTAAATCATTTGCTAGCCAGCTTTCAGCGTAGCATAATATATCTTAATAGGCATTTACAACCGGCGCGCTAATGATTATTATCACTGGTTTTAAACTTTTGTCTTAGCTTGTTTGGGCTTTCCTTGTGTACCTATACTCTCCACTCGAGAACTAAACACAAAGTCTCTCTATTAATGGGAAAAAAAATTAATGGAATTTTTTTTATCATTTGCTATCCAGCTTCCAGCGTAGCATAATATATCTTAATAGGCGCTTACATCAGGCGCGCTAATGATTATTATCACTGGTTTTAAGCTTTTGTCGTACCTTGTTGGGGCTTCTCCTTATGTACCTATACTCTCCACTCGAGAGCTAACGACAGAGTCTCTCTATTAATGAAAAAAAAATTATTGGATTTTTTTTTATCAATTTGCTATCCAGCTTCCAGCGTAGCATAATATATCTTAATAGGCGCTTGCAACGGGCGTGCTAATGATTATTATCACTGGTTTTAAACATTTGTCGTAGCTTGTTGGGGCTTCTCCTTATGTACCTATACCCTCCACTCGAGAACTAAAGACAGAGTGTCTCTATTAATGGAAAAAAAATTAATGGAATTTTTTTTAATCATTTGCTAGCCAGCTTTCAGCGTAGCATAATATATCTTAATAGGCATTTACAACCGGCGCGCTAATGATTATTATCACTGGTTTTAAACTTTTGTCTTAGCTTGTTTGGGCTTTCCTTGTGTACCTATACTCTCCACTCGAGAACTAAACACAAAGTCTCTCTATTAATGGGAAAAAAAATTAATGGAATTTTTTTTATCATTTGCTATCCAGCTTCCAGCGTAGCATAATATATCTTAATAGGCGCTTACATCAGGCGCGCTAATGATTATTATCACTGGTTTTAAGCTTTTGTCGTACCTTGTTGGGGCTTCTCCTTATGTACCTATACTCTCCACTCGAGAGCTAACGACAGAGTCTCTCTATTAATGGAAAAAAAATTATTGGATTTTTTTTTATCAATTTGCTATCCAGCTTCCAGCGTAGCATAATATATCTTAATAGGCGCTTGCAACGGGCGTGCTAATGATTATTATCACTGGTTTTAAACATTTGTCGTAGCTTGTTGGGGCTTCTCCTTATGTACCTATACCCTCCACTCGAGAACTAAAGACAGAGTGTCTCTATTAATGGAAAAAAAATTAATGGAATTTTTTTTAATCATTTGCTAGCCAGCTTTCAGCGTAGCATAATATATCTTAATAGGCATTTACAACCGGCGCGCTAATGATTATTATCACTGGTTTTAAACTTTTGTCTTAGCTTGTTTGGGCTTTCCTTGTGTACCTATGCTCTCCACTCGAGAACTAAACACAAAGTCTCTCTATTAATGGGAAAAAAAATTAATGGAATTTTTTTTATCATTTGCTATCCAGCTTCCAGCGTAGCATAATATATCTTAATAGGCGCTTACATCAGGCGCGCTAATGATTATTATCACTGGTTTTAAGCTTTTGTCGTACCTTGTTGGGGCTTCTCCTTATGTACCTATACTCTCCACTCGAGAGCTAACGACAGAGTCTCTCTATTAATGGAAAAAAAATTATTGGATTTTTTTTTATCAATTTGCTATCCAGCTTCCAGCGTAGCATAATATATCTTAATAGGCGCTTGCAACGGGCGTGCTAATGATTATTATCACTGGTTTTAAACATTTGTCGTAGCTTGTTGGGGCTTCTCCTTATGTACCTATACCCTCCACTCGAGAACTAAAGACAGAGTCTCTCTATTAATATGAAAAAAAATTAATGGAATTTTTTTTATCATTTGCTATCCAGCTTCCAGCGTAGCATAATATATCTTAATAGGCGCTTACATCAGGCGCGCTAATGATTATTATCACTGGTTTTAAGCTTTTGTCGTACCTTGTTGGGGCTTCTCCTTATGTACCTATACTCTCCACTCGAGAGCTAACGACAGAGTCTCTCTATTAATGGAAAAAAAATTATTGGATTTTTTTTATCAATTTGCTATCCAGCTTCCAGCGTAGCATAGTATATCTTAATAGGCGCTTAGAATGGGCGCACTAATGATTATTATCACTGGTTTTAAACTTTTGTCGTAGCTTGTTGGGGCTTCTCCTTATGTACTTATACTCTCCACTCGAGAACTAAACACAGAGTCTCTCTATTAATGGGAAAAAAAATTAATGGAATTTTTTTTATCATTTGCTATCCAGCTTCCAGCGTAGCATAATATATCTTAATAGGCGCTTACATCAGGCGCGCTAATGATTACTATCACTGGTTTTAAGCTTTTGTCGTACCTTGTTGGGGCTTCTCCTTATGTACCTATACTCTCCACTCGAGAGCTAACGACAGAGTCTCTCTATTAATGGAAAAAAAATTATTGGATTTTTTTTTATCAATTTGCTATCCAGCTTCCAGCGTAGCATAATATATCTTAATAGGCGCTTGCAACGGGCGCGCTAATGATTATTATCACTGGTTTTAAACATTTGTCGTAGCTTGTTGGGGCTTCTCCTTATGTACCTATACCCTCCACTCGAGAACTAAAGACAGAGTGTCTCTATTAATGGAAAAAAAATTAATGGAATTTTTTTTAATCATTTGCTAGCCAGATTTCAGCGTAGCATAATATATCTTAATAGGCATTTACAACCGGCGCGCTAATGATTATTATCACTGGTTTTAAACTTTTGTCTTAGCTTGTTTGGGCTTTCCTTGTGTACCTATACTCTCCACCCGAGAACTAAACACAAAGTCTCTCTATTAATGGGAAAAAAAATTAATGGAATTTTTTTTATCATTTGCTATCCAGCTTCCAGCGTAGCATCATATTTCTTAATAGGCGCTTACAACGGGCGCGCTAGTGATTATTATCACTGGTTTTAAACTTTTGTCGTAGCTTGTTAGGGCTTCTCCTTATGTACCTACACTCTCCACTCGAGAGCTAACGACAGAGTCTCTCTATTAATGGAAAAAAAATTAATTGATTTTTTTTTATCATTTGCTATCCAGCTTCCAGCGTAGCATAATATATCTTAATAGGCGCTTGGAATGGGCGCACTAATGATTATTATCACTGGTTTTAAACTTTTGTCGTAGCTTGTTGGGGCATCTCCATATGTACCTATACTCTCCACTCGAGAACTAGAGACAGAGTCTCTCTATTAATGGAAAAAAAATGAATGGAATTTTTTTCATCATTTGCTATCCAGCTTCCAGCGTAGCATAATATATCTTAATAGGCGTTCACAACGGGCACGCTAATGATTATTATCACTGGTTTTAAACTTTTGTCGTATCTTATTTTGGCTTCTCCGTATGTACCTATACTCTCCACTCGAGAACCAAACACAGAGTCTCTCTATTAATGGAAAAAAAAATTGATAGAATTTTTTTTTATCATTTGCTATCAAGCTTCCAGCGTAGCATAATATATCTTAATAGGCGCTCACAACGCGCGCGCTAATGATTATTACCACTGGATTTAAACTTTTGTCATAGCTTGTTTTGGCTTCTCCTTATGTACCTATACTCTCCACTCGAGAACTAAAGACAGGGTCTCTCTATTAATGAAAAAAAAATTAATGGAATTTTTTTAAATCATTTGTTATCCAGCTTCCAGCGTAGCATAATATATCTTAATAGGCGCTTACAACGGGAGCGCTAATGATTATTATCATTCGATTTAAATTTTTGTCGTAGCTTGTTGGGGCTCTCCTTTTGTACCTACACCCTCCACTCGAGAACTAGAGACAGAGTCACTCTATTAATGGAAAACAAATTAATGGAATTTTTTTTTATCATTTGCTATCCAGCGTCCAGCGTAGCATAATATATCTTAATAGGCGCTCACAAAGGTCGCGCTAATGATTACTATCACTGGTTTTAAACTTTTGTCACAGCTTGTTGGGGCTTCTCCTTATGTACCTATACTCTCCACTCGAGAACTAAACACAGAGTCTCTCTATTAATGGAAAAAAAAATTAATGGATTTTTTTTTGTCATTTGCTATCCAGCTTCCAGTGTAGCATAATATATCTTAATAGGCGTTCACAACGGGCATGCTAATGATCCTTATCACTGGTTTTAAACGTTTGTCGTAGCTTGTTGGGGCTTCTCCTTATGTACCTATACTCTCCACTCGAGAACTAAAAACAGAGTCTCTCTATTAATGGAAAAAAAAATAATGGAATTTTCTTTTATCATTTGCTATCCAGTTTCCAGCGTAGAATAATATATCTTAATAGGCGCTTACAACGGGCGCGCTAATGATCCTTATCACTGATTTTAAACGTTTCTCGTAGCTTGTTGGGGCTTCTCCTTATGTACCTATACTCTCCACTCGAGAACTAAACACAGAGTCTCTCTATTAATGGAAAAAAAAAGTAATGGAATTTTTTTTTTATCACTTGCTATCCAGCTTCCAGCGTAGCATAATATATCTTAATAGGCGCTCACAAAGGGCGCGCTAATGATTACTATCACTGGTTTTAAACTTTTGTCACAGCTTGTTGGGGCTTCTCCTTAAGTACCTATACTGTCCACTCGAGAGCTAAACACAGAGTCTCTCAATTAATCGAAAAAACATTAATCGAATTTTTTTTTATCATTTGCTATCCAGCTTCCAGCGTAGCATAATATATCTTAATAGGCGCTTACAACGTGCGCGCTAATGATTATTATCACTGGATTTAAACCATTGTCATAGCTTGTTGGGGCTTCTCCTTATGAACCTATACTCTCCACTCGAGAACTAAAGACAGAGTCTCTCTATTAATGGAAAAAAAAATTAATGGAACTTTTTTTTATCATTTGCTATCCAGCTTCCAGCGTAGCATAATATATCTTAATAGGCGCTTACAACGGGCGCGCTAATGATTATTATCACTGGTTTTAAACTTTTGTCATAGCTTGTTGGGGCTTCTCCTTATGTACCTATACTCTCCACTCGAGAACTAAAGACAGAGTCTCTCTATTAATGGAAAAAAATTAATGCAATTTTTTTTTATCATTTGCTATCCAGCTTCCAGCGTAGCATAATATATCTTAATAGGCGCTTACAATGGGTGCGCTAATGATTATTATCACTGGTTTTAAACTTTTGTCGTAGCTTGTTGGGGCTTCTCCTTATGTACCTATACTCTCCACTGGAGAACTAAACACAGAGTCCCTCTATTAATGGAAAAAAAATTAATGGAATTTTTTTTTATCACTTGCTATCCAGATTCCAGCGTACAATAATATATCTTAATAGGCGCTTACAACGGGCGCGCTAATGATTATTATCACTGGATTTAAACTTTTGTCGTAGCTTGTTGGGGCTTCTCCTTAAGTACCTATACTCTCCACTCGAGAACTAAAGACAGAGTCTCTCTATTAATGGAAAAAAAAATAATGGATTTTTTTTAATCATTTGCTATCCAGCTTCCAGCGTAGCATAATATATCTTAATAGGCGCCTACAACAGGTGCGCTAATCATTATTATCACTTATTTTAAACTTTTGCCGTTGCTTGTTGAGGCTTCTCCTTATGTAACTATACTCTCTACTCGAGAACTAAAGACAGAGTCTCTCCATTAATGGAATAAAAATTAATGGAATTTTTTTTTTATCATTTGCTATCCAGCTTCCAGCGTAGCATAATATATCTTAATAGGCGCTTACAACGGGCGCGCTAATGATTGTTATCACTGGTTTTAAATTTTTGTCGTAGCTTGTTGGGTCTTCTCCTAATGTACCTATACTCTCCACTCGAGAACTAAACACAGAGTCTCTCTATTAATGGAAAAAAAAATTAATGGAGTTTTTTTTTATCATTTGCTATCCAGCTTCCAGCGTAGCATAATATATCTTAATAGGCGCTAACAACGGGCGCGCTAATGATTATTATCACTGGTTTTAAACATTTGTCGTAGCTTGTTGGGGCTTCTCCTTATGTACCTATACTCTCCAATCGAGAACTAAACACAGAGTCTCTCTATTAATGGAAGAAAAAATTAATGGAATTTTCTTTTATCATTTGCTATCCAGCTTCCAGCGTTGCATAATATATCTTAATAGGTGCTCACAACGGGCGCGCTAATGGTCATTACCGCTGGTTTTAAACGTTTGTTTTAGCTTGTTGGGGCTTCTCCTTATGTACCTATACTCTCCACTTGAGAACTAAACACAGAGTCTCTCTATAAATGGAAAAAAAAGTTAATGGAATTTTTTTTTATCACTTGCTATCCAGCTTCCAGCGTAGCATAATATATCTTAATAGGCGGTTACAACAGGCGCGCTAATGATTATTATCTTTGGATTTAAACTTTTGTCGTAGCTTGTTGGGGCCTCTCCTTATGTAACTATACTCTCCACTCGAGAACTAAACACAGAGTCTCTCTATTAATGGTAAAAAAAATTAATCGAATTTTTTTTATCACTTGCTATCCAGCTTCCAGCGTAGCATAATATATCTTAATAGGCGCTTACAACGGGCGCGCTAATGATTATTATCACTGGTTTCTCAATTTTTGTCGTAGCTTGTTGGGTCTTCTCCTTATGTACCTATACTGTCCACTCGAGAGCTAAACACAGAGTCTCTCTATTAATGGTAAAAAAAATTAATCGAATTTTTTTTATCACTTGCTATCCAGCTTCCAGCGTAGCATAATATATCTTAATAGGCGCTTACAACGGGCGCGCTAATGATTATTATCACTGGTTTTCAATTTTTGTCGTAGCTTGTTGGGTCTTCTCCTTATGTACCTATACTGTCCACTCGAGAGCTAAACACAGAGTCTCTCTATTAATGGAAAAGGAAATTAATGGAATTTTTTTTTATCACTTGCTAGCCAGCTTCCAGCGTAGCATATTATATCTTAATAGGCGCTTACAACGGGCGCGCTAATGATTATTATCACTGGATTTAAACTTTGGTCGTAGCTTGTTGGGGCTTCTCCTTATGTACCTATACCCACCACTCGAGAACTGAAGACAGAGTCTCTCCATTAATGGAATAAAAATTAATGGAATTTTTTTTTTATCATTTGCTATCCAGCTTCCAGAGTAGCATAATATATCTTAATAGGCGCTTACAACGTGGGCGCTAATGATTATTATCACTGGATTTAAACTTTTGTCATAGCTTGTTGGGGTTTCTCCTTCTGTACCTATACTCTCCACTCGAGAACTAAAGACAGAGTCTCTCTATTAATGGAAAAAAAATTAATGGAACTTTTTTTTATCATTTGCTATCCAGCTTCCATCGTAGCATAATATATCTTAATAGGCGCTTACAACGGGCGCGCTAATGATTATTATCACTGGTTTTAAACTTTTGTCATAGCTTGTTGGGGCTTCTCCTTATGTACGTATACTCTCCACTCGAGAACTAAAGACAGAGTCTCTCTGTTAATGGAAAAAAAAATTAATGGAATTTTTTTTTATCATTTCCTATCCAGCTTCCAGCGTAGCATAATATATCTTAATAGGCACTTACAACGGGTGCGCTAATGACTATTATCACTGGTTTTAAACTTTTGTTGTAGCTTGTTGGGGCTTCTCCTTATGTACCTATACTCTCCACTCGAGAACTAAACACAGAGTCCCTCTATTAATGGAAAAAAATATTAATGGAATTTTTTTTATCACTTGCTATCCAGATTCCAGCGTACAATAATATATCTTAATAGGCGCTTACAACGGGCGCGCTAATGATTATTATCACTGGATTTAAACTTTTGTCGTAGCTTGTTGGGGCTTCTCCTTATGTACCTATACTCTCCACTCGAGAACTAAAGACAGAGTCTCTCCATTAATGGAATAAAAATTAATAGAATTTTTTTTTTATCATTTGCTGACCAGCTTCCAGCGTAGCATAATATATCTTAATAGGCGCTTACAACGGGCGCGATAATGATTATTATCACTGGTTTTAAATGTTTGCCATAGCTTGTTGGGTCTTCTCCTTATGTACCTATACTGTCCACTCGAGAGCTAAACACGGAGTCTCTCTATTAATGGAAAAAAAATTAATCGAATTTTTTTTTATCATTTGCTATCCAGCTTCCAACGTAGCATAATATATCTTAACAGGCGCTTAAAACGGGCGCGCTAATGATTATTATCACTGGTTTTAAACTTTTGTCGTAGCATGTTTGGGCTTCTCCTTATGTACCTATACTCTCCACTCGAGAACTAAAGACAGAGTCTCTCTATTAATGGAAAAAAAAATAATGGATTTTTTTTAATCATTTGCTATCCAGCTTCCAGCGTAGCATAATATATCTTAATAGGCGCCTACAACGGGTGCGCTAATCATTATTGTCACTTATTTTAAACTTTTGCCGTAGCTTGTTGGGGCTTCTCCTTATGTACCTATACTCTCCACTCGAGAACTAAACACAGAGTCTCTCTATTAATGGAAAAAAAAAATTAATGGAATTTTTTTTATCACTTGCTATCCAGCTTCCAGCGTAGCATAATATATCTTAATAGGCGCTTACAACGGGCGCGCTAAAGATTATTATCACTGGATTTAAACTTTTGTCGTAGCTTGTTGGGGCTTCTCCTTATGTACCTATACTCTCCACTCGAGAACTAAAGACAGAGTCTCGCCATTAATGGAGTAAAAATTAATGGAATTTTTTTTTTTATCATTTGCTATCCAGCTTCCGGCATAGCATAATATATCTTAATAGGCGCTTAAAACGGGCGCGCTAATGATTATTATCACTGGTTTTAAACTTTTGTCGTAGCTTGTTTGGGCTTCTCCTTATGTACCTATGCTCTCCACTCGAGAACTAAAGACAGAGTCTCTCTATTAATGGAAAAAAAAAATTAATGGAATTTTTTTTTATCACTTGCTATCCAGCTTCCAGCGTAGCATAATATATCTTAATAGGCGCTTACAACGGGCGCGCTAATGATTATTATCACTGGATTTAAACTTTTGTCGTAGCTTGTTGGGGCTTCTCCTTATGTACCTATACTGTCCACTCGAGAGCTAAACACAGAGTCTCTCTATTAATGGAATAAAAATTAATCGAATTTTTTTTTATCATTTGCCTTCCAGCTTCCAGCGTAGCATGTTGTTGTTGTTGTTGTGGTCTTCAGTCCTGAGACTGGTTTGATGCAGCTCTCCATGCTACTCTATCCTGTGCAAGCTTTTTCATCTCCCAGTACCTACTGCAACCTACATCCTTCTGAATCTGCTTAGTGTATTCATCTCTTGGTCTCCCTCTACGATTTTTACCATCCACACTGCCCTCCAATACTAAATTTGTGATCCCTTGATGCCTCAGAACATGTCCTACCAACCAATCCCTTCTTCTGGTCAAGTTGTGCCACAAACTTCTCTTCTCCCCAATCCTATTCAATACTTCCTCATTAGTTATGTGATCTACCCATCTAATCTTCAGCATTCTTCTGTAGCACCACATTTCGAAAGCTTCTATTCTCTTCTTGTCCAAACTATTTATCGTCCATGTTTCACTTCCGTACATGGCTACACTCCATACGAATACTTTCAGAAATGACTTCCTGACACTTAAATCAATACTGGATGTTAACAAATTTCCCTTCTTCAGAAACGCTTTCCTTGCCATTGCCAGTCTACATTTTATATCCTCTCTACTTCGACCATCATCAGTTATTTTGCTCCCCAAATAGCAAAACTCCTTTACTACTTTAAGTGCCTCATTTCCTAATCTAATTCCCTCAGCATCACCCGACTTAATTTGACTACATTCCATTATGCTTGTTTTGCTTTTGTTGATGTTCATCTTATATCCTCCTTTCAAGACACTGTCCATTCCATTCAACTGCTCTTCCAAGTCCTTTGCTGTCTGTGACAGAATTACAATGTCATCGGCGAACCTCAAAGTTTTTATTTCTTCTCCATGAATTTTAATACCTACTCCGAATTTTTCTTTTGTTTCCTTTACTGCTTGCTCAATATACAGATTGAGCAACATCGGGGAGAGGCTACAACCCTGTCTTACTCCCTTCCCAACCACTGCTTCACTTTCGTGCCCCTCGACTCTTATAACTGCCATCTGGTTTCTGTACAAATTGTAAATAGCCTTTCGCTCCCTGTATTTTACCCCTGCCACCTTTAGAATTTGAAAGAGAGTATTCCAGTCAACATTGTCAAAAGCTTTCTCTAAGTCTACAAATGCTAGAAACGTAGGTTTGCCTTTCCTTGATCTTTCTTCTAAGATAAGTCGTAAGGTCAGTATTGCCTCACGTGTTCCAGTGTTTCTACGGAATCCAAACTGATCTTCCCCGAGGTTGGCTCCTACTAGTTTTTCCATTCGTCTGTAAAGAATTCGCGTTAGTATTTTGCAGCTGTGACTTATTAAGCTGATAGTTCGGTAATTTACACATCTGTCAACACCTCCTTTCTTTGGGATTGGAATTATTATATTCTTCTTGAAGTCTGAGGGTATTTCGCGTGTTTCATACATCTTGCTCACCAGATGGTAGAGTTTTGTCAGGACTGGCTCTCCCACGGCCGTCAGTAGTTCCAATGGAATATTGTCTACTCCGGGGGCCTTGTTTCCACTCAGGTCTTTCAGTGCTCTGTCAAACTCTTCACGCAGTATCATATCTCCCATTTCATCTTCATCTACATCCTCTTCCATTTCCATAATATTGTCCTCAAGTACATCGCCCTTGTATAGACCCTCTATATACTCCTTCCACCTTTCTGCTTTCCCTTCATAGCTTAGAACTGGGTTTCCATCTGAGCTCTTGATATTCATACAAGTCGTTCTCTTATCTCCAAAGGTCTCTTTAATTTTCCTGTAGGCGGTATCTATCTTACCCCTAGTGAGATAGGCCTCTACATCCTTACATTTGTCCTCTAGCCATCCCTGTTTAGCCATTTTGCACTTCCTGTCGATCTCATTTTTGAGACGTTTGTATTCCTTTTTGCCTGTTTCACTTACTGCATTTTTATATTTTCTCCTTTCATCAATTAAATTCAATATTTCTTCTGTTTCCCAAGGATTTCTACTAGCCCTCGTCTTTTTACCTACTTGATCCTCTGCTGCCTTCACTACTTCATCCCTCAAAGCTACCCATTCTTCTTCTACTGTATTTATTTCCCATATTCTTGTGAATTGCTCCCTTATGCTCTCCCTGAATCTCTGTACAACCTCTGGTTCTTTGAGTTTATTCAGGTCCCATCTCCTTAAATTCCCACCTTTTTGCAGTTTCTTCAGTTTTAATCTACAGGTCATAACCAATAGATTGTGGTCAGAGTCCACATCTGCCCCTGGAAATGTCTTACAATTTAAAACCTGGTTCCTAAATCTCTGTCTTACCATTATATAATCTATCTGATACCTTTTAATATCTCCAGGGTTCTTCCATGTATACAACCTTCTTTCATGATTCTTAAACCAAGTGTTAGTTATGATTATGTTGTGCTCTGTGCAAAATTCGACCAGGCGGCTTCCTCTTTCATTTCTGTCCCCCAATCCATATTCACCTACTATGTTTCCTTCTCTCCCTTTTCCTACACTCGAATTCCAGTCACCCATGACTATTAAATTTTCGTCTCCCTTCAAAATCTGAATAATTTCTTTTATTTCATCATACATTTCTTCAATTTCTTCGTCATCTGCAGAGCTAGTTGGCATGTAAACTTGTACTACTGTAGTAGGTGTGGGCTTCGTATCTATCTTGGCCACAATAATGCGTTCACTATGCTGTTTGTGGTAGCTTACTCGCATTCCTATTTTCCTATTCATTATTAAACCTACTCCTGCATTACCCCTATTTGATTTTGTGTTTATAACCCTGTAGTCACCTGACCAGAAGTCTTGTTCCTCCTGCCACCGAACTTCACTAATTCCCACTATATCTAACTTCAACCCATCCATTTCCCTTTTTAAATTTTCTAACCTAACTGCCCGATTAAGGGATCTGACATTCCACGCTCCGATCCGTAGAACGCCAGTTTTCTTTCTCCTGATAACGACATCCTCTTGAGTAGTCCTAGCCCGGAGATCCGAATGGGGGACTATTTTACCTCCCGAATATTTTACCCAAGAGGACGCCATCATCATGTAATCATACAGTAAAGCTGCATGCCCTCGGGAAAAATTACGGCTGTAGTTTCCCCTTGCTTTCAGCCGTTCGCAGTACCAGCACAGCAAGGCCGTTTTGGTTATTGTTACAAGGCCAGATCAGTCAATCATCCAGACTGTTGCCCTTGCAACTACTGAAAAGGCTGTTGCCCCTCTTCAGGAACCACACGTTTGTCTGGCCTCTCAACAGATACCCCTCCGTTGTGGTTGCACCTACGGTACGGCTATCTGTATCGCTGACGCACGCAAGCCTCCCCACCAACGGCAAGGACCATGGTTCATGGGGGGGGGGGGGCAGCGTAGCATAATATATCTTAATAGGCGCTTACAACGGGCGCGCTAATGATTATTATCACTGGTTTTAAACTTTTGTTATGGCTTGTTGGGGCTTCTCCTTATGTACCTATACTCTCTCCACTCGAGAACTAAAGACAGAGTCTCTCCATTAATGGAATAAAAACTAATGGATTTTTTTTTTTTTTTAACATTTGCTATCCAGCTTCCAGCGTAGCATAATATATCTTAATAGGCGCTTACAACGGGCGCGCTAATGATTATTATCACTGGTTTTAAACTTTTGTCATAGCTTGTTGGGGCTTCTCCTTATGTACCTATACTCTCCACTCGAGAACTAAAGACAGAGTCTCTCTATTAATGGAAAAAAAAATTAATGGAATTTTTTTTTATCACTTGCTAGCCAGCTTCCAGCGTAGCATAATATATCTTAATAGGCGCTTACAACGGGCGCGCTAATGATTATTATCACTGGATTTAAACTTTTGTCGTAGCTTGTTGGGGCTTCTCCTTATGTACCTATACTCTCCACTCGAGAACTAAACACAGAGTCCTCCATTAATGGAATAAAAATTAATGGAATTTTTTTTTTATCATTTGCTATCCAGCTTCAAGCGTAGCATAATATATCTTAATAGGCGCTTACAACGGGCGCGCTAATAATTATTATCACTGGTTTTAAACTTTAGTCATAGCTTGTTGGGGCTTCTCCTTATGTACCTATACTCTCCACTCGAGAACTAAAGACAGAGTCTCTCCATTAAAGGAATAAAAATTAATGGAATTTTTTTTTTATCATTTGCTATCCAGCATCCAGCGTAGCATAATATATCTTAATAGGCGCTTACAACGGGCGAGCTAATGATTATTATCACTGGTTATAAACTTTTGTCATAGCTTGTTGGGGCTTCTCCTTATGTACCTATACTCTCCACTCGAGAACTAAAGACAGAGTCTCTCTATTAATGGAAAAAAAAATTAATGGAATTTTTTTTTTTCAATTGCTAGCCAGCTTCCAGCGTAGCATAATATATCTTAATAGGCGCTTACAACGGGCGCGCTAATGATTATTATCACTGGTTTTAAACTTTTGTCATAGCTTGTTGGGGCTTCTCCTTATGTACCTATACTCTCCACTCGAGAACTAAAGACAGAGTCTCTCTATTAATGGAAAAAAAAAATTAATGGAATTTTTTTTTATCACTTGCTAGCCAGCTTCCAGCGTAGCATAATATATCTTAATAGGCGCTTACAACGGGCGCGCTAATGATTATTATCACTGGATTTAAACTTTTGTCGTAGCTTGTTGGGGCTTCTCCTTATGTACCTATACTCTCCACTCGAGAACTAAACACAGAGTCCTCCATTAATGGAATAAAAATTAATGAAATTTTTTTTTTATCACTTGCTATCCAGCTTCAAGCGTAGCATAATATATCTTAATAGGCGCTTACAACGGGCGCGCTAATGATTATTATCACTGGTTTTAAACTTTTGTCATAGCTTGTTGGGGCTTCTCCTTATGTACCTATACTCTCCACTCGAGAAATAAAGACAGTGTCTCTCTATTAATGGAAAAAAAAATTAATGGAATTTTTTTTTATCAATTGCTAGCCAGCTTCCAGAGTAGCATAATATATCTTAAAAGGCGCTTACAACGGGCGCGCTAAAGATTATTATCACTGGATTTAAACTTTTGTCGTAGCTTGTTGGGGCTTCTCCTTATGTACCTATACTCTCCACTCGAGAACTAAAGACAGAGTCTCTCCATTAATGGAATAAAAATTAATGGAACTTTTTTTATCATTTGCTATCCAGCTTCCAGCGTAGCATAATATATCTTAATAGGCGGTTACAACGGGCGCGCTAATGATTATTATCACTGGTTTTAAACTTTTGTCATAGCTTGTTGGGGCTTCTCCTTATGTACCTATACTCTCCACCCGAAAACTAAAGACAGAGTCTCTCTATTAATGGAAAAAAAAATTAATGGAATTTTTTTTTTATCACTTGCTAGCCAGCTTCCAGCGTAGCATAATATATCTTAATAGGCGCTTACAATGGGCGCGCTAATGATTATTATCACTGGTTTTAAACTTTTGTCATAGCTTGTTGGGGCTTCTCCTTATGTACCTATACTCTCCACTCGAGAACTAAACACAGAGTCTCTCTATTAATGGTAAAAAAAATTATCGAATTTTTTTTATCATTTGCTATCCAGCTTCCAGCGTAGCATAATATATCTTAATAGGCGCTTACAGCGGGTGCGCTAATGATTATTATCATTGGATTTAAACTTTTGTCGTAGCTTGTTTTGGATTCTCCTTATGTACCTATACTCTCCACTCGAGAACTAAAGACAGAGTCTCTCCATTAATGGAATAAAAATTAATGGAATTTTTTTTTATCATTTGCTATCCAGCTTCCAGCGTAGCATAATATATCTTAATAGGCGCTTACAACGGGCGCGCTAATGATTATTATCACTGGTTTTGAAATTTTGTCATAGCTTGTTGGGGCTTCTCCTTATGTACCTATACTCTCCACTCGAGAACTAAAGACGGAGTCTCTCTATTAATGGAAAAAAAATTAATGGAATTTTTTTTTATCATTTGCTATACAGCTTCCAACGTAGCATAATATATCTTAATAGGCGCTTAAAACGGGCGCGCTAATGATTATTATCACTGGTTTTAAACTTTTGTCGTAGCTTGTTTGGGCTTCTCCTTATGTACCTATACTCTCCACTCGAGAACTAAAGACAGAGTCTCTCTTGTAATGGAAAAAAAAAATGGATTTTTTTTTATCATTTGCTATCCAGCTTCCAGCGTAGCATAATATATCTTAATAGGCGCCTACAACGGGTGCGCTAATCATTATCATCACTTATTTTAAACTTTTGCCGTAGCTTGTTGAGGCTTCTCCTTATGTAACTATACTCTCTACTCGAGAACTAAAGACAGAGTCTCTCTATTAATGGAAAAAAAAATTAATGGAATTTTTTTCTATCATTTGCTATCCAGCTACCAGCGTAGCATAATATATCTTAATAGGCGCTTACATTGGGCGCGCTAATACTTATTATCACTGGTTTTAAACGTTTGTCGTAGCTTGTTGGGCCTTCTCCATATGTACCTATACTCTCCACTTGAGAACTAAACACAGAGTCTCTCTATTAATGGAAAAAAAATTAATGGAATTTTTGTTTATCATTTGCTATCCAGCCTCCAGCGTAGCATAATATATCTTAATAGGCGAATACAATGGGCGCGCTAATGATTATTATCACTGGTTTTAAACTTTTGTCGTAGCTTGTTGGGGCTTCTCCTTATGTACCTATACTCTCCACTCGAGAACTAAAGACAGAGTCTCTCTATTAATGGAAAAAAAAATTAATGGAATCTTTTTTTTATCATTTGCTATCCAGCTTCCAGCGTAGCATAATATATCTTAATAGGCGCTCACAACGGGCGCGCTAATGATTATTATCACTGGTTTTAAACTTTTGTCGTAGCTTGTTGGGGTTTCTCCTTATGTACCTATACTCTCCACTCGTGAACTAAAGACAGAGTCTCTCTATTAATGGAAAAAAAAATTAATGGAATTTTTTTTTATCATTTGCTATCCAGCTTCCAGCGTAGCATAATATAACTTAATAGGCATTTACAACGGGCGCGCTAATGACTATTATCACTGGATTTAAACTTTTGTCGTAGCTTGTTGGGGCTTCTCCTTATGTACCTATACTCTCCACTCGAGAACTAAACACAGAGTCTCTCTATTAATGGAAAAAAAAATTAATGGAATTTTTTTTTATCATTTGGTATCTAGCTTCCAGCGTAGCATAATATATCTTAATAGGCGCTTACAACGGGCGCGCTAATGATTATTATCATGGGTTTTAAACTTTTGTCGTAGCTTGTTGGGGCTTCTCCTTATGTACCTATACTCTCCACTCTATTAATGGAAAATAAAAATTAATGGATTTTTTTTTTATCATTTGCTATCCAGCTTCCAGCGTAGCATAATATATCTTAATAGGCGCTTACAACGGGCGCGCTAATGATTATTATCACTGGTTTTAAACTTTTGTCGTAGCTTGTTGGGGTTTCACCTTATGTACCTATACTCTCCACTCGAGAACTAAAGACAGAGTCTCTCTATTAATGGAAACAAAAATTAATGGAATTTTTTTTTATCATTTGCTATCCAGCTTCCAGCGTAGCATTATATAACTTAATAGGCGCTTACAACGGGCGCGCTAATGATTATTATCACTGGATTTAAACTTTTGTCGCAGCTTGTTGGGGCTTCTCCTTATGTACCTATACTCTCCACTCGAGAACTAAACACAGAGTCTCTCTATTAATGGAAAAAAAAATTAATGAAATTTTTTTTTAACATTTGCTATCCAGCTTCCAGCCTAGCATAATATATCTTAATAGGCGCTTACAACGGGCGCGCTAATGATTATTATCACTGGTTTTAAACTTTTGTCGTAGCTTGTTGGGGCTTCTCCTTATGTACCTATACTCTCCACTCGAGAACTAAAGACAGAGTCTCTCTATTAATGGAAAAAGAAAATTAATGGAATTTTTTTTTTATCATTTGCTATCCAGCTTCCAGCGTAGCATAATATATCTTAATAGGCGCTTACAACGGGCGCGCTAATGATTATTATCACTGGTTTTAAACTTTTGTCGTAGCTTGTTGGGGATTCTCCTTATGTACCTATACTCTCCACTCGAGAACTAAAGACAGAGTCTCTCTATTAATGGAAAAAAAAATTAATTGAATTTTTTTTTATCATTTGCTATCCAGCTTCCAGCGTAGCATAATATAACTTAATAGGCACTTACAACGGGCGCGCTAATGATTATTATCACTGGATTTAAACTTTTGTCGTAGCTTGTTGGGGCTTCTCCTTATGTACCTATACTCTCCACTCGAGAACTAAACACAGAGTCTCTCTATTAATGGAGAAAAAAATTAATGGAATTTTTTTTTATCATTTGGTATCTAGCTTCCAGCGTAGCATAATAAATCTTAATAGGCGCTTACAACGGGAGCGCTAATGATTATTATCACTGGTTTTAAACTTTTGTCGTAGCTTGTTGGGGCTTCTCCTTATGTACCTATACTCTCCGCTCGAGAACTAAAGACAGGGTCTCTCTATTAATGGAAAATAAAAAGTAATGGAATTTTTTTTTATCATTTGCTATCCAGCTTCCAGCGTAGCATAAGATATCTTAATAGGCGCTTACAACGGGCGCGCTAATGATTATTATCACTGGTTTTAAACTTTTGTCGTAGCTTGTTGGGGTTTCTCCTTATGTACCTATACTCTCCACTCGAGAACTAAAGACAGAGTCTCTCTATTAATGGAAACAAAAATTAATGGAATTTTTTTTTAACATTTGCTATCCAACTTCCAGCATAGCATAATATAACTTAATAGGCGCTTACAACGGGCGCGCTAATGATTATTATCACTGGATTTAAACTTTTGTCGTAGCTTGTTAGGGCTTCTCCTTATGTACCTATACTCTCCACTCGAGAACTAAACACAGAGACTCTCTATTAATGGAAAAAAAATTAATGGAATTTTTTTTTATCATTTGGTATCCAGCTTCCAGCGTAGCATAATATATCTTAATAGGCGCTTACAACGGGCGCGCTAATCATTATTATCACTGGATTTAAACGTTTGTCGTAGCTTGTTCTGGCTTCTCCATATGTACCTATACTCTCCACTCGAGAACTAAAGACAGAGTCTCTCCATTAATAGAATAAAAATTAATGGAATTTGTTTTTATCATTTGCTATCCAGCTTCCAGCGTAGCGTAATATATCTTAATAGGCGCGTACAATGGGCGCGCTAATGATTATTATCACTGGTTTTAAACTTTTGTCGTAGCTTGTTGGGGCTTCTCCTTATGTACCTATACTCTCCACTCGAGAACTAAAGACAGAGTCTCTCTATTAATGGAAAAAAAATTAATGGAATTTTTTTTTATCATTTGCTATCCAGCTTCCAGCGTAGCATAATATATCTTAATAGGCGCTTACAACGGGCGCGCTAATGATTATTATCACTGGTTTTAAACTTTTGTCGTAGCTTGTTGGGGCTTCTGCTTATGTACCTATACTCTCCACTTGGGAACTAAAGACAGAGTCTCTCTATTAATGGAAAAAAAAATTAATGGAATTTTTGTTTATCATTTGCTATCCAGCTTCCAGCGTAGCATAATATATCTTAATAGGCGCTTACAACGGGCGCGCTAATGATTATTATCACTGGTTTTAAACTTTTGTCGTAGCTTGTTGGCGCTTCTCCTTATGTACCTATACTCTCCACTCGAGAACTAAACACAGAGTCTCTCCACTAATGGAACAAAAATTAATGGAATTTTTTTTTATCATTTGCTATCCAGCTTCCAGCGTAGCATAATATATCTTAATAGGCGCTTACAACGGGCGCGCTAATGATTATTATCACTGGTTTTAAACTTTTGTCGTAGCTTGTTGGGGCTTCTCCTTATGTACCTATACTCTCCACTCGAGAACTAAAGACAGAGTCTCTCTATTAATGGAAAAAAAAATTAATGGAATTTTTTTTTCATCATTTGCTATCCAGCTTCCAGCGTAGCATAATATATCTTAATAGGCGCTTACAACGGGCGCGCTAATGATTATTATCACTGGTTTTAAACTTTTGTCGTAGCTTGTTGGGGATTCTCCTTATGTACCTATACTCTCCACTCGAGAACTAAAGACAGAGTCTCTCTATTAATGGAAAAAAAAATTAATGGAATTTCTTTTTATCATTTGCTATCCAGCTTCCAGCGTAGCATAATATAACTTAATAGGCACTTACAACGGGCGCGCTAATGATTATTATCACTGGATTTAAACTTTTGTCGTAGCTTGTTGGGGCTTCTCCTTATGTACCTGTACTCTCCACTCGAGAACTAAACACAGAGT
Source organism: Schistocerca serialis cubense (assembly GCF_023864345.2). Lineage (NCBI taxonomy): Eukaryota > Metazoa > Arthropoda > Insecta > Orthoptera > Acrididae > Schistocerca > Schistocerca serialis. Next base: position 53,195,331 of record NC_064639.1, read on the forward strand.
CTCCCTATTAATGGAAAACAAAATTAATGGAATTTTTTTTTTATCATTTGGTATCTAGCTTCCAGCGTAGCATAATACATCTTAATAGGCGCTTACAACGGGAGCGCTAATGATTATTATCACTGGTTTTAAACTTTTGTCGTAGCTTGTTGGGGCTTCTCCTTATGTACCTATATTCTCCGCTCGAGAACTAAAGACAGGGTCTCTCTATAAATGGAAAATAAAAATTAATGGAATTTTTTTTTTATCATTTGCTATCCAGCTTCCAGCGTAGCATAAGATATCTTAATAGGCGCTTACAACGGGCGCGCTAATGATTATTATCACTGGTTTTAAACTTTTGTCGTAGCTTGTTGGGGTTTCTCCTTATGTACCTATACTCTCCACTCGAGAACTAAAGACAGAGTCTCTCTATTAATGGAAACAAAAATTAATGGAATTTTTTTTAACATTTGCTATCCAGCTTCCAGCATAGCATAATATAACTTAATAGGCGCTTACAACGGGCGCGCTAATGATTATTATCACTGGATTTAAACTTTTGTCGTAGCTTGTTAGGGCTTCTCCTTATGTACCTATACTCTCCACTCGAGAACTAAAGACAGAGTCTCTCCATTAATAGAATAAAAATTAATGGAATTTGTTTTTATCATTTGCTATCCAGCTTCCAGCGTAGCATAATATATCTTAATAGGCGCTTACAACGGGCGCGCTAATGATTATTATCACTGGATTTAAATTTTTGTCGTAGCTTGTTGGGGCTTCTCCTTATGTACCCATACTCTCCACTCGAGAACTAAACACAGAGTCCCTCTATTAATGGCGAAAAAAATTAATCGAATTTTTTTTTATCACTAGCTCTCCAGCTTCCAGCGTAGCATAATATATCTTAATAGGCGCTTACAACGGGCGCGCTAATGATTATTATCACTGGTTTTAAACTTTTGTCGTAGCTTGTTGGGGCTTCTCCTTATGTACCTATACTCTCCACTCGAGAACTAAAGACAGAGTCTCTCTACTAATGGAAAAAAAATTAATGGAATTTTTTTTTATCATTTGCTATCCAGCTTCCAGCGTAGCATAATATATCTTAATAGGCGCTTACAACGGGCGCGCTAATGATTATTATCACTGGTTTTAAACTTTTGTCGTAGCTTGTTGGGGCTTCTGCTTATGTACCTATACTCTCCACTTGGGAACTAAAGACAGAGTCTCTCTATTAATGGAAAAAAAAATTAATGGAATTTTTGTTTATCATTTGCTATCCAGCTTCCAGCGTAGCATAATATATCTTAATAGGCGCTTACAACGGGCGCGCTAATGATTATTATCACTGGTTTTAAACTTTTGTTGTAGCTTGTTGGCGCTTCTCCTTATGTACCTATACTCTCCACTCGAGAACTAAAGACAGAGACTCTCCACTAATGGAATAAAAATTAATGGAATTTTTTTTTATCATTTGCTATCCAGCTTCCAGCGTAGCATAATATATCTTAATAGGCGCTTACAACGGGCGCGCTAATGATTATTATCACTGCTTTTAAATTTTTGTCGTAGCTTGTTGGGTCTTCTCCTTATGTACCTATACTCTCCACTCGAGAACTAAACACAGAGTCCCTCTATTAATGGTGAAAAAAATTAATCGAATTTTTTTTTATCACTAGCTCTCCAGCTTCCAGCGTAGCATAATATATCTTAACAGGCGCTTACAACGGGCGCGCTAATGATTATTATCACTGGTTTTAAACTTTTGTCGTAGCTTGTTGGGGCTTCTCCTTATGTACCCATACTCTCCACTCGAGAACTAAAGACAGAGTCTCTCTATTAATGGAAAAAAAATTAATGGAATTTTCTTTTATCATTTGCTAGCCAGCTTCCAGTGTAGCATAATATATCTTAATAGGCGCTTACAACGGGCGCGCTAATGATCGTAATCACTTGTTTTAATCGTTTGTTTTAGCTTGTTGGGGCTTCTCCTTATGTACCTATACTCTCCACTTGAGAAGTAAACACAGAGTCTCTCTATTAATGGAAAAAAAATTAATGGAATTTTTTTTTATCATTTGCTATCCAGCTTCCAGCGTAGCATAATATATCTTAATAGGCGCTTACAACGGGCGCGCTAATGATAATTATCACTGGTTTTAAACTTTTGTCGTAGCTTGTTGGGGCTTCTCCTTATGTACCTATACTCTCCACTCGAGAACTAAAGACAGAGTCTCTCTATTAATGGAAAAAAAAAATTAATGGAATTTTTTTTTCATCATTTGCTATCCAGCTTCCAGCGTAGCATAATATATCTTAATAGGCGCTTACAACAGGCGCGCTAATGATTATTATCACTGGTTTTAAACTTTTGTCGTAGCTTGTTGGGGATTCTCCTTATGTACCTATACTCTCCACTCGAGAACTAAAGACAGAGTCTCTCTATTAATGGAAAAAAAAATTAATGGAATTTTTTTTTATCATTTGCTATCCAGCTTCCAGCATAGCATAATATAACATAATAGGCACTTACAACGGGCGCGCTAATGATTATTATCACTGGATTTAAACTTTTGTCGTAGCTTGTTGGGGCTTCTTCTTATGTACCTGTACTCTCCACTCGAGAACTAAACACAGAGTCTCTCTATTAATGGAAAAAAAATTAATGGAATTTTTTTTTGTCATTTGGTATCTAGCTTCCAGCGTAGCATAATACATCTTAATAGGCGCTTACAACGGGAGCGCTAATGATTATTATCACTGGTTTTAAACTTTTGTCGTAGCTTGTTGGGGCTTCTCCTTATGTACCTATACTCTCCGCTCGAGAACTAAAGACAGGGTCTCTCTATTAATGGAAAATAAAAATTAATGGAATTTTTTTTTATCATTTGCTATCCAGCTTCCAGCGTAGCATAATATATCTTAATAGGCGCTTACAACGGGCGCGCTAATGATTATTATCACTGGATTTAAATTTTTGTCGTAGCTTGTTGGGGCTTCTGCTTATGTACCTATACTCTCCACTCGAGAACTAAACACAGAGTCCCTCTATTAATGGTGAAAAAAATTAATCGAATTTTTTTTTATCACTAGCTCTCCAGCTTCCAGCGTAGCATAATATATCTTAACAGGCGCTTACAACGGGCGCGCTAATGATTATTATCACTGGTTTTAAACTTTTGTCGTAGCTTGTTGGGGCTTCTCCTTATGTACCCATACTCTCCACTCGAGAACTAAAGACAGAGTCTCTCTATTAATGGAAAAAAAATTAATGGAACTTTCTTTTATCATTTGCTAGCCAGCTTCCAGTGTAGCATAATATATCTTAATAGGCGCTTACAACGGGCGCGCTAATGATCATAATCACTTGTTTTAATCGTTTGTTTTAGCTTGTTGGGGCTTCTCCTTATGTACCTATACTCTCCACTTGAGAAGTAAACACAGAGTCTCTCTATTAATGGAAAAAAATTAATGGAATTTTTTTTTATCATTTGCTATCCAGCTTCCAGCGTAGCATAATATATCTTAATAGGCGCTTACAACGGGCGCGCTAATGATTATTATCACTGGTTTTAAACGTTTGTCGTAGCTCGTTGGGGCTTCTCCTTATGTACCTATACTCTCCACTCGAGAACTAAAGACAGAGTCTCTCTATTAATGGAAAAAAAAAATTAATGGAATTTTTTTTTCATCATTTGCTATCCAGCTTCCAGCGTAGCATAATATATCTTAATAGGCGCTTACAACAGGCGCGCTAATGATTATTATCACTGGTTTTAAACTTTTGTCGTAGCTTGTTGGGGATTCTCCTTATGTACCTATACTCTCCACTCGAGAACTAAAGACAGAGTCTCCCTATTAATGGAAAAAAAAATTAATGGAATTTTTTTTTATCATTTGCTATCCAGCTTCCAGCGTAGCATAATATAACTTAATAGGCACTTACAACGGGCGCGCTAATGATTATTATCACTGGATTTAAACTTTTGTCGTAGCTTGTTGGGGCTTCTCCTTATGTACCTGTACTCTCCACTCGAGAACTAAACACAGAGTCTCTCTATTAATGGAAAAAAAAATTAATGGAATTTTTTTTTATCATTTGGTATCTAGCTTCCAGCGTAGCATAATACATCTTAATAGGCGCTTAAAACGGGAGCGCTAATGATTATTAACACTGGTTTTAAACTTTTGTCGTAGCTTGTTTTGGCTTCTCCTTATGTACCTATACTCTCCGCTCGAGAACTAAAGACAGGGTCTCTCTATTAATGGAAAATAAAAATTAATGGAATTTTTTTTTATCATTTGCTATCCAGCTTCCAGCGTAGCATAAGATATCTTAATAGGCGCTTACAACGGGCGCGCTAATGATTATTATCACTGGTTTTAAACTTTTGTCGTAGCTTGTTGGGGTTTCTCCTTATGTACCTATACTCTCCACTCGAGAACTAAAGACAGAGTCTCTCTATTAATGGAAACAAAAATTAATGGAATTTTTTTTTAACATTTGCTATCCAGCTTCCAGCATAGCATAATATAACTTAATAGGCGCTTACAACGGGCGCGCTAATGATTATTATCACTGGATTTAAACTTTTGTCGTAGCTTGTTAGGGCTTCTCCTTATGTACCTATACTCTCCACTCGAGAACTAAAGACAGAGTCTCTCCATTAATAGAATAAAAATTAATGGAATTTGTTTTTATCATTTGCTATCCAGCTTCCAGCGTAGCATAATATATCTTAATAGGCGCTTACAACGGGCGCGCTAATGATTATTATCACTGGATTTAAATTTTTGTCGTAGCTTGTTGGGGCTTCTCCTTATGTACCTATACTCTCCACTCGAGAACTAAACACAGAGTCCCTCTATTAATGGTGAAAAAAATTAATCGAATTTTTTTTTATCACTAGCTCTCCAGCTTCAAGCGTAGCATAATATATCTTAATAGGCGCTTACAACGGGCGCGCTAATGATTATTATCACTGGTTTTAAACTTTTGTCGTAGCTTGTTGGGGCTTCTCCTTATGTACCTATACTCTCCACTCGAGAACTAAAGACAGAGTCTCTCTATTAATGGAAAAAAAATTAATGGAATTTTTTTTTATCATTTGCTATCCAGCTTCCAGCGTAGCATAATATATCTTAATAGGCGCTTACAACGGGCGCGCTAATGATTATTATCACTGGTTTTAAACTTTTGTCGTAGCTTGTTGGGGCTTCTGCTTATGTACCTATACTCTCCACTTGGGAACTAAAGACAGAGTCTCTCTATTAATGGAAAAAAAAATTAATGGAATTTTTGTTTATCATTTGCTATCCAGCTTCCAGCGTAGCATAATATATCTTAATAGGCGCTTACAACGGGCGCGCTAATGATTATTATCACTGGTTTTAAACTTTTGTTGTAGCTTGTTGGCGCTTCTCCTTATGTACCTATACTCTCCACTCGAGAACTAAAGACAGAGTCTCTCCACTAATGGAATAAAAATTAATGGAATTTTTTTTTATCATTTGCTATCCAGCTTCCAGCGTAGCATAATATATCTTAATAGGCGCTTACAACGGGCGCGCTAATGATTATTATCACTGCTTTTAAATTTTTGTCGTAGCTTGTTGGGTCTTCTCCTTATGTACCTATACTCTCCACTCGAGAACTAAACACAGAGTCCCTCTATTAATGGTGAAAAAAATTAATCGAATTTTTTTTTATCACTAGCTCTCCAGCTTCCAGCGTAGCATAATATATCTTAACAGGCGCTTCCAACGGGCGCGCTAATGATTATTATCACTGGTTTTAAACTTTTGTCGTAGCTTGTTGGGGCTTCTCCTTATGTACCCATACTCTCCACTCGAGAACTAAAGACAGAGTCTCTCTATTAATGGAAAAAAAATTAATGGAATTTTCTTTTATCATTTGCTAGCCAGCTTCCAGTGTAGCATAGTATATCTTAATAGGCGCTTACAACGGTCGCGCTAATGATCATAATCACTTGTTTTAATCGTTTGTTTTAGCTTGTTGGGGCTTCTCCTTATGTACCTATACTCTCCACTTGAGAAGTAAACACAGAGTCTCTCTATTAATGGAAAAAAAATTAATGGAATTTTTTTTTATCATTAGCTATCCAGCTTCCAGCGTCGCATAATATATCTTAATAGGCGCTTACAACGGGCGCGCTAATGATTATTATCACTGGTTTTAAACTTTTGTCGTAGCTTGTTGGGGCTTCTACTTTTGTACCTATACTCTCCACTCGAGAACTAAAGACAGAGTCTCTCCATTAATGGAAAAAAAAATTAATGGAATTTTTGTTTATCATTTGCTATCCAGCTTCCAGCGGAGCATACTATATCTTAATAGGCGCTTACAACGGGCGCGCTAATGATTATTATCACTGATTTTAAACTTTTGTCGTAGCTTGTTGGGGTTTCTCCTTATGTACCTATACTCTCCACTCGAGAACTAAACACAGAGTCTCTCTATTAATGGAAAAAAAAAATTAATGGAATTTTCTTTTCACATTTGCTATCCAGCTTCCAGCGTAGCATAATATATCTTAACAGGCGCATACAACGGGCGCGCTAATGATCATTATCACTGGTTTTAATCGTTTGTTTTAGCTTGTTGGGGCTTCTCCTTATGTACCTATACTCTCCACTTGAGAACTAAACACAGAATCTCTCTATTAATGGAAAAAAAATAAATGGAATTTTTTTTTATCATTTGCTATGCAGCTTCCAGCGTAGCATAATATATCTTAATAGGCGCTTACAACGGGCGCGCTAATGATTATTATCACGGGTTTTAAACTTTTGTCGTAGTTTGTTGGGGTTTCTCCTTATGTACCTATACTCTCCACTCGAGAACTAAACACAGAGTCTCTCTATTAATGGAAAAAATAATTAATGGAATCTTTTTTTTTCATTTGCTATCCAGCTTCCAGCGTAGCATAATATATCTTAATAGGCGCTTACAACGGGCGCGCTAATGATTATTATCACTGGTTTTAAACTTTTGTCGTAGCTTGTTGGGGCTTCTCCTTAGGTACCTATACTCTCCACTCGAGAACTAAACACAGAGTCTCTCTATTAATGGAAAAAAAATTAATGGAATTTTTGTTTATCATTTGCTATCCAGCTTCCAGCGTAGCATAATATATCTTAATAGGCGCTTACAACGGGCGCGCTAATGATTATTATCACTGTTTTTAAACTTTTATCGTAGCTCGTTGGGGTTTCTCCTTATGTACCTATACTCTCCACTCGAGAACTAAACACAGAGTCTCTCTATTAATGGAAAAAAAAAATTAATGGAATTTTTTTTTCACATTTGCTATCCAGCTTCCAGCGTAGCATAATATATCTTAACAGGCGCATACAACGGGCGCGCTAATGATCATTATCACTGGTTTTAATCGTTTGTTTTAGCTTGTTGGGGCTTCTCCTTACGTACCTATACTCTCCACTTGAGAACTAAACACAGAATCTCTCTATTAATGGAAAAAAAATAAATGCAATTTTCTTTTATCATTTGCTATGCAGCTTCCAGCGTAGCATAATATATCTTAATAGGCGCTTACAACGGGCGCGCTAATGATTATTATCACTGATTTTAAACTTTTGTCGTAGCTTGTTGGGGTTTCTCCTTATGTACCTATACTCTCCACTCGAGAACTAAACACAGAGTCTCTCTATTAATGGAAAAAAAAATTAATGGAATTTTCTTTTCACATTTGCTATCCAGCTTCCAGCGTAGCATAATATATCTTAACAGGCGCATACAACGGGCGCGCTAATGATCATTATCACTGGTTTTAATCGTTTGTTTTAGCTTGTTGGGGCTTCTCCTTATGTACCTATACTCTCCACTTGAGAACTAAACACAGAATCTCTCTATTATGGAAAAAAAAGTAAATGGAATTTTTTTTTATCATTTGTTATGCAGCTTCCAGCGTAGCATAATATATCTTAATAGGCGCTTACAACGGGCGCGCTAATGATTATTATCACTGATTTTAAACTTTTGTCGTAGCTTGTTGGGGTTTCTCCTTATGTACCTATACTCTCCACTCGAGAACTAAACACAGAGTCTCTCTATTAATGGAAAAAAAAAATTAATGGAATTTTCTTTTATCATTAGCTAGCCAGCTTCCAGTGTAGCATAATATATCTTAACAGGCGCATACAACGGGCGCGCTAATGATCATTATCACTGGTTTTAATCGTTTGTTTTAGCTTGTTGGGGCTTCTCCTTATGTACCTATACTCTCCACTTGAGAACTAAACACAGAATCTCTCTATTAATGGAAAAAAAATAAATGGAATTTTTTTTTATCATTTGCTATGCAGCTTCCAGCGTAGCATAATATATCTTAATAGGCGCTTACAACGGGCGCGCTAATGATTATTATCACTGATTTTAAACTTTTGTCGTAGCTTGTTGGGGTTTTCCTTATGTACCTATACTCTCCACTCGAGAACTAAACACAGAGTCTCTCTATTAATGGAAAAAAAAATTAATGGAATTTTCTTTTCACATTTGCTATCCAGCTTCCAGCGTAGCATAATATATCTTAACAGGCGCATACAACGGGCGCGCTAATGATCATTATCACTGGTTTTAATCGTTTGTTTTAGCTTGTTGGGGCTTCTCCTTATGTACCTATACTCTCCACTTGAGAACTAAACACAGAATCTCTCTATTAATGGAAAAAAAATAAATGGAATTTTTTTTTATCATTTGCTATGCAGCTTCCAGCGTAGCATAATATATCTTAATAGGCGCTTACAACGGGCGCGCTAATGATTATTATCACTGATTTTAAACTTTTGTCGTAGCTTGTTGGGGTTTCTCCTTATGTACCTATACTCTCCACTCGAGAACTAAACACAGAGTCTCTCTATTAATGGAAAAAAAAAATTAATGGAATTTTCTTTTATCATTTGCTAGCCAGCTTCCAGTGTAGCATAATATATCTTAACAGGCGCATACAACGGGCGCGCTAATGATCATTATCACTGGTTTTAATCGTTTGTTTTAGCTTGTTGGGGCTTCTCCTTATGTACCTATACTCTCCACTTGAGAACTAAACACAGAATCTCTCTATTAATGGAAAAAAAATAAATGGAATTTTTTTTTATCATTTGCTATGCAGCTTCCAGCTTAGCATAATATATCTTAATAGGCGCTTACAACGGGCGCGCTAATGATTATTACCACGGGTTTTAAACTTTTGTCGTAGTTTGTTGGGGTTTCTCCTTATGTACCTATACTCTCCACTCGAGAACTAAACACAGAGTCTCTCTATTAATGGAAAAAATAATTAATGGAATCTTTTTTTTTCATTTGCTATCCAGCTTCCAGCGTAGCATAATATATCTTAATAGGCGCTATCAACGGGCGCGCTAATGATTATTATCACTGGTTTTAAACTTTTGTCGTAGCTTGTTGGGGCTTCTCCTTAGGTACCTATACTCTCCACTCGAGAACTAAAGACAGAGTCTCTCTATTAATAGAAAAAAAATTAATGGAATTTTTGTTTATCATTTGCTATCCAGCTTCCAGCGTAGCATAATATATCTTAATAGGCGCTTACAACGGGCGCGCTAATGATTATTATCACTGTTTTTAAACTTTTGTCGTAGCTTGTTGGGGTTTCTCCTTATGTACCTATACTCTCCACTCGAGAACTAAACACAGAGTCTCTCTATTAATGGAAAAAAAAATTAATGGAATTTTCTTTTCACATTTGCCATCCAGCTTCCAGCGTAGCATAATATATCTTAATAGGCGCTTACAACGGGCGCGCTAATGATCATTATCACTGGTTTTTATCGTTTGTTTTAGCTTGTTGGGGCTTCTCCTTATGTACCTATACTCTCCACTTGAGAACTAAACACAGAGTCTCTCTATTAATGGAAAAAAAATTAATGGAATTTTTCTTTATCATTTGCTATCCAGTTTCCAGCGTAGCATAATATATCTTAATAGGCGCTTTCAACGGGCGCGCTAATGATTATTATCACTGGTTTCAAACTTTTGTCGTAGCTTGTTGGGGCTTCTCCTTATGTACCCATACTCTCCACTCGAGAACTAAAGAGAGAGTCTCTCTATTAATGGAAAAAAAAATTAATGAAATTTTCTTTTATCATTTGCTATCCAGCTTCCAGCGTAGCATAATATATCTTAATAGGCGCTTACAACGGGCGCGCTAATCATTATTATCACTGGTTTTAATCGTTTGTTTTAGCTTGTTGGGCTTCTCCTTATGTACCTATACCCTCCACTTAAGAACTAAACACAGAGTCTCTCTATTAATTGAAAAAAATTAATGGAATTTTTTTTTATCATTTGCTATCCAGCTTCCAGCGTAGCATAATATATCTTAATAGGCGCTTACAACAGGCGCTCTAATGATTATTATCACTGGTTTTAAACTTATGTCGTAGCTTGTTGGGGCTTCTCCTTATGTACCTATACTCTCCACTCGAGAACTAAAGACAGATTCTCTCTATTAATGGAAAAAAAAATTAATGGAATTTTTGTTTATCATTTGCTATCCAGCTTCCAGCGTAGCATAATATATCTTAACAGGCGCTTACAACGGGCGCGCTAATGATTATTATCGCTGGTTTTAAACTTTTGTCGTAGCTTGTTGGGGCTTCTCCTTATGTATCCATACTCTCCAGTCGACAACTAAACACAGAGTCTCTCTATTAATGGAGAAAAAATTAATGGAATTTTCTTTTATCATTTGGTATCCAGCTTCCAGCGTAGCATAATATATCATAATAGGCGCTTACAACGGGCGCACTAATGATCATTATCACTGGTTTTAATCGTTTGTTTTACCTTGTTGGGGCCTCTCCTTATGTACCTATACTCTCCACTTGAGAACTAAACACAGAGTCTCTCTATTAATGGAAAAAAAATTAATGGAATTTTTTTTTATCATTTGCTATCCAGCTTCCAACGTAGCATAATATATCTTAATAGGCGCTTGCAACGGGCGCGCTAATGATTATTATCACTGGTTTTAAACTTTTTTCGTAGCTTGTTGGGGCTTCTCCTTATGTACCTATACTCTCCACTCGAGAACTAAAGACAGAGTCTCTCTATTAATGGAAAAAAAATTAATGGAATTTTCTTTTATCATTTGCTAGCCAGCTTCCAGTGTAGCATAATATATCTTAATAGGCGCTTACAACGGGCGCGCTAATGATCATAATCACTTGTTTTAATCGTTTGCTTTAGATTGTTGGGGCTTCTCCTTATGTACCTATACTCTCCACTTGAGAAGTAAACACAGAGTCTCTCTATTAATGGAAAAAAAAATTAATGGAATTTTTTTTTATCATTTGCTATCCAGCTTCCAGCGTAGCATAATATATCTTAATAGGCGCTTACAACGGGCGCGCTAATGATTATTATCACTGGTTTTAAACTTTTGTCGTAGCTTGTTGGGGCTTCTCCTTATGTACCTATACTCTCCACTCGAGAACTAAAGACAGAGTCCCTCCATTAATGGAAAAAAAAATTAATGGAATTTTTGTTTATCATTTGCTATCCAGCTTCCAGCGGAGCATAATATATCTTAATAGGCGCTTACAACGGGCGCGCTAATGATTATTATCACTGATTTTAAACTTTTGTCGTAGCTTGTTGGGGTTTCTCCTTATGTACCTATACTCTCCACTCGAGAACTAATCACAGAGTCTCTCTATTAATGGAAAAAAAAAATTAATGGAATTTTCTTTTCACATTTGCTATCCAGCTTCCAGCGTAGCATAATATATCTTAATAGGCGCTTACAACGGGCGCGCTAATGATCATTATCACTGGTTTTAATCGTTTGTTTTAGCTTGTTGGGGCTTCTCCTTATGTACCTATACTCTCCACTTGAGAACTAAACACAGAATCTCTCTACTAATGGAAAAAAAATAAATGGAATTTTTTTTTATCTTTTGCTATGCAGCTTCCAGCGTAGCATAATATATCTTAATAGGCGCTTACAACGGGCGCGCTAATGATTATTATCACGGGTTTTAAACTTTTGTCGTAGCTTGTTGGGGTTTCTCCTTATGTACCTATACTCTCCACTCGAGAACTAAACACAGAGTCTCTCTATTAATGGAAAAAAAAATTAATGGAATTTTTTTTTTCATTTGCTATCCAGCTTCCAGCGTAGCATAATATATCTTAATAGGCGCTTACAACGGGCGCGTTAATGATTATTATCACTGGTTTTAAACTTTTGTCGTAGCTTGTTGGGGCTTCTCCTTAGGTACCTATACTCTCCACTCGAGAACTAAAGACAGAGTCTCTCTATTAATGGAAAAAAAAATTAATGGAATTTTTGTTTATCATTTGCTATCCAGCTTCCAGCGTAGCATAATATATCTTAATAGGCGCTTACAACGGGCGCGCTAATGATTATTATCACTGTTTTTAAACTTTTGTCGTAGCTTGTTGGGGTTTCTCCTTATGTACCTATACTCTCCACTCGAGAACTAAACACAGAGTCTCTCTATTAATGGAAAAAAAATTAATGGAATTTTCTTTTCACATTTGCCATCCAGCTTCCAGCGTAGCATAATATATCTTAATAGGCGCTTACAACGGGCGCGCTAATGATCATGATCACTGGTTTTAATCGTTTTTTTTAGGTTGTTAGGGCTTCTCCTTATGTACCTATACTCTCCACTTGAGAACTAAACACAGAGTCTCTCTATTAATGGAAAAAAAAATTAATGGAATTTTTTTTTACCACTAGCTCTCCAGCTTCCAGCGTAGCATAATATATCTTAATAGGCGCTTACAACGGGCGCGCCAATGATTATTATCACTGGTTTTAAACTTTTGTCGTAGCTTGTTGGGGCTTCTCCTTATGTACCCATACTCTCCACTCGAGAACTAAAGACAGAGTCTCTCTATTAATGGAAAAAAAAATTAATGGAATTTTCTTTTATCATTTGCGATCCAGATTCCAGCGTAGCATAATATATCTTAATAGGCGCTTACAACGGACGCGCTAATGATCATTATCACTGGTTTTAATCGTTTGTTTTAGCTTGTTGGGGCTTCTCCTTATGTACCTATACTCTCCACTTGAGAACTAAACAAAGAGTCTTTCTATTAATGGAAAAAAAGTTAATGGAATTTTTTTTTATCATTTGCTATCCAGCTTCCAGCGTAGCATAATATATCTTAATAGGCGCTTACAACGGGCGCGCTAATGATTATTATCACTGGTTTTAAACTTTTGTCGTAGCTTGTTGGGGTTTCTCCTTATGTACCTATAGTCTCCACTCGGGAACTAAACACAGAGTCCCTCTATTAATGGAAAAAAAAATTAGTGGAATTTTTGTTTATCATTTGCTATCCAGCTTCCAGCGTAGCATAATATATCTTAATAGGCGCTTACAACGGGCGCGCTGATGATTATTATCACTGGTTTTAAACTTTTGTCGTAGCTTGTTGGGGTTTTTCCTTATGTACCTATACTCTCCACTCGAGATCTAAAGACAGAGTCCCTCTATTAATAGAAAAAAAAATTAATGGAATTTTTGTTTATCATTTGCTATCCAGCTTCCAGCGTAGCATAATATTTCTTAATAGGTGCTTACAACGGGCGCGCTAATGATTATTATCACTGGTCTTAAACTTTTGTCGTAGCTTGTTGGGGCTTCTCCTTATGTACCTATACTCTCCACTCGAGAACTAAACACAGAGTCCCTCTATTAATGGTAAAAAAAAATTAATGGAATTTTTTTTTGCCACTAGCTCTCCAGCTTCCAGCGTAGCATAATATATCTTAATAGGCGCTTACAACAGGCGCGCCAATGATTATTATCACTGGTTTTAATCTTTTGTCGTAGCTTGTTGGGGCTTCTCCTTATGTACCCATACTCTCCACTCGAGAACTAAAGACAGAGTCTCTCTATTAATGGAAAAAAAAATTAATGGAATTTTCTTTTATCATTTGCGATCCAGATTCCAGCGTAGCATAATATATCTTAATAGGCCCTTACAACGGGCGCGCTAATGATCATTATCACTGGTTTTAATCGTTTGTTTTAGCTTGTTGGGGCTTCTCCTTATGTACCTATACTCTCCACTTGAGAACTAAACACAGAGTCTCTCTATTAATGGAAAAAAAAGTTAATGGAATTTTTGTTTATCATTTGCTATCCAGCTTCCAGCGTAGCATAATATATCTTAATAGGCGCTTACAACGGGCGCGCTAATGATTATTATCACTGGTTTTAAACTTTTGTCGTAGCTTGTATGGGCTTCTCCATATGTACCTATACTCTCCACTCGAGAACTAAACACAGAGTCCCTCTATTAATGGAAAAAAAAATTAATGGCATTTTTGTTTATCATTTGCTGTCCAGCTTCCAGCGTAGCATAATCTATCTTAATAGGCGCTTACAACGGGCGCGCTAATGATTATTATCACTGGTTTTAAACTTTTGTCGTAGCTTGTTGGGGTTTCTCCTTATGTACCTATACTCTCCACTCGAGAACTAAACACAGAGTCTCTCTATTAATGGAAAAAAAAATTTATGGAATTTTTTTTTATCACCTGCTATCCAGCTTCCAGCGTAGCATAATATATCTTAATAGGCGCTTACAACGGGCGCGCTAATGATTATTATCACTGGTTTTCAACTTTTGTCGTAGCTTGTTGGGGCTTCTCCTTATGTACCCATACTCTCCACTCGAGAACTAAAGACAGAGTCTCTCTATTAATGGAAAAAAAATTAATTGAATTTTCTTTTATCATTTGCTATCCAGCTTCCAGCGTAGCATAATATATCTTAATAAGCACTTACAACGGGCGCGCTAATGATCATTATCACTGGTTTTAATCGTTTGTTTTAGCTTGTTGGGGCTTCTCCTTATGTACCTATACTCTCCACTTGAGAACTAAACACAGAGTCTCTCTATTAATAAAAAAAAAAGTTAATGGAATTTTTTTTATCATTTGCTATCCAGCTTCCAGCGTAGTATAATATATCTTAATAGGCGCTTACAACGGGCGCGCTACTGATTACTATCACTGGTTTTAAACTTTTGTCGTAGCTTGTTGGGGCTTCTCCTTATGTACCTATAATCTCCACTCGAGAACTAAACACAGAGTACCTCTATTAATGGAAAAAAAATTAATGGAATTTTTGTTTATCATTTGCTATCCAGCTTCCAGCGTAGCATAATATATCTTAATAGGCGCTTACAACGGACGCGCTAATGATTATTATCACTGGTTTAAAACTTTTGTCGTAGCTTGTTGGGGTTCTCCTTATGTAACTATACTCAGCACTCGGGAACTAAACACAGAGTCCCTCTATTAATGGAAAAAAAAATTAATGGAATTTTTGTTTATCATTTGCTATCCAGCTTCCAGCGTAGCTTAATATATCTTAATAGGCGCTTACAACGGGCGCGCTAATGATTATTATCACTGTTTTTAAACTTTTGTCGTAGCTTGTTGGGGTTTCTCCTTATGTACCTATACTCTCCACTCGAGAACTAAAGACAGAGTCCCTCTATTAATGGAAAAAAAATTAATGGAATTTTTGTTTATCATTTGCTATCCAGCTTCCAGCGTAGCATAATATATCTTAATAGGTGCTTACAACGGGCGCGCTAATGATTATAATCACTGGTTTTAAACTTTTGTCGTAGCTTGTTGGGGCTTCTCCTTATGTACCTATACTCTCCACTCGAGAACTAAACACAGAGTCCCTCTATTAATGGAAAAAAAATTAACGGAATTTTTGTTTATCATTTGCTATCCAGCTTCCAGCATAGCATAATATATCTTAATAGGCGCTTACAACGGGCGCGCTAATGATTATTATCACTGGTTTTAAACTTTTGTCATAGCTTGTTGGGGCTTCTCCTTATGTATCTATACTCTCCACTCGAGAACTAAACACAGAGTCCCTCTATTAATGGAAAAAAAATTAATGGAATTTTTGTTTATCATTTGCTATCCTGCCTCCGGCGTAGCATAATATATCTTAATAGGCGCTTACAACGGGCGAGCTAATGATTATTATCACTAGTTTTAAACTTTTTTCGTAGCTTCGTGGGGCTTCTCCTTATGTACCTATACTCTCCACTCGAGAACTAAACACAGAGTCTCTCTATAAATGGAAAAAAAAATTAATGGAATTTTTTTTTATCACTTGCTATCCAGCTTCCAGCGTAGCATAATATATCTTACTAGGCACTTACAACGGGCGCGCTAATGATTATTATCACTGGTTTTAAACTTTTGTCGTAGCTAGTTGGGGCTTCTCCTTAGGTACCTATACTCTCCACTCGAGAACTAAACACAGAGTCCCTCTATTAATGGAAAAGAAAATTAATGGAATTTTTGTTTATCATTTGCTATCCAGCTTCCAGCGTAGCATAATATATCTTAATAGGCGCTTACAACGGGCGCGCTAATGATTATTATCACTGGTTTTAAACTTTTGTCGTAGCTTGTTGGGGCTTCTCCTAATGTACCTATACTCTCCACTCGAGAACTAAACACAGAGTCTCTCTATTAATGGAAAACAAATTAATGGAATTTTTTTTATCACTTGCTATCCAGCTTCCAGTGTAGCATAATATATCTTAATAGGCGCTTACAACGGGCGCGCTAATGATTATTATCACTGGTTTTAAACTTTTGTCGTAAGTTGTTGGGGCTTCTCCTTATGTACCTATACTCTCCACTCGAGAACTAAACACAGAATCTCTCTATCAATGGAAAAAAAAATTAATCGAATTTTTTTTTATCACTTGCTATCCAGCTTCCAACGTAGCATAATATATCTTAATAGGCGCTTACAACGGGCACACTAATGATTATTATCACTGGTTTTAAACTTTTGTCGTAGCTTGTTGGGGCTTCTCCTTATGTACCTATACTCTCCACTCGAGAACTAAACACAGAGTCCCTCTATTAATGGAAAAAAAAATTAATGGAATTTTTGTTTATCATTTGCTATCCAGCTTCCAGCGTAGCATAATATATCTTAATAGGCGCTTACAACGGGCGCGCTAATGATTATTATCACTGGTTTTAAACTTTTGTCGTAGCTTGTTGGGGTTTCTCCTTATGTACCTATACTCTCCACTCGAGAACTAAACACAGAGTCCCTCTATTAATGGAAAAAAAATTAATGGAATTTTTGTTTATCATTTGCTATCCAGCTTCCAGCGTAGCATAATATATCTTAATAGGCGCTTGCAACGGGCGCGCTAATGATTATTATCACTGGTTTTAAACTTTTGTCGTAGCTTGTTGGGGTTTCTCCTGATGTACCTATACTCTCCACTCGAGAACTAAACACAGAGTCCCTCTATTAATGGAAAAAAAAATTACTGGAATTTTTGTTTATCATTTGTTATCCAGCTTATAGCGTAGCATAATATATCTTAATAGGGGCTTACAAAGGGCGCGCTAATGATTATTATCACTGGTTTTAAGCTTTTGTCGTAGCTTGTTGGGGATTCTCCTTACGTACCCATACTCTCCACTCGAGAACTAAACACAGAGTCCCTCTATTAATGGAAAAAAAAATAAATGGAATTTTTGTTTATCATTTGCTATCCAGCTTCCAGCATAGCATATGATATCTTAATAGGCGCTTACAACGGGCGCGCTAATGATTATTATCACTGGTTTTAATCTTTTGTCGTTGCTTGTTGGGGTTTCTCCTTATGTACCTATACTCTACACTCGAGAACTAAGCACAGAGTCCCTCTATTAATGGAAAAAAAAATTAATGGAATTTTTGTTTGTCATTTGCTATCCAGCTTCCAGCGTAGCATAATATATCTTAATAGGCGCTTACAACGGGCGAGCTAATGATTATTATCACTGGTTTTAAACTTTTTTCGTAGCTTCGTGGGGCTTCTCCTTATGTACCTATACTCTCCACTCGAGAACTAAACACAGAGTCTCTCTATAAATGGAAAAAAAAATTAATGGAATTTTTTTTTATCACTTGCTATCCAGCTTCCAGCGTAGCATAATATATCTTACTAGGCACTTACAACGGGCGCGCTAATGATTATTATCACTGGTTTTAAACTTTTGTCGTAGCTAGTTGGGGCTTCTCCTTAGGTACCTATACTCTCCACTCGAGAACTAAACACAGAGTCCCTCTATTAATGGAAAAGAAAATTAATGGAATTTTTGTTTATCATTTGCTATCCAGCTTCCAGCGTAGCATAATATATCTTAATAGGCGCTTACAACGGGCGCGCTAATGATTATTATCACTGGTTTTAAACTTTTGTCGTAGCTTGTTGGGGCTTCTCCTAATGTACCTATACTCTCCACTCGAGAACTAAACACAGAGTCTCTCTATTAATGGAAAAAAAATTAATGGAATTTTTTTTATCACTTGCTATCCAGCTTCCAGTGTAGCATAATATATCTTAATAGGCGCTTACAACGGGCGCGCTAATGATTATTATCACTGGTTTTAAACTTTTGTCGTAAGTTGTTGGGGCTTCTCCTTATGTACCTATACTCTCCACTCGAGAACTAAACACAGAATCTCTCTATCAATGGAAAAAAAAATTAATCGAATTTTTTTTTATCACTTGCTATCCAGCTTCCAGCGTAGCACAATATATCTTAATAGGCGCTTACAACGGGCACACTAATGATTATTATCACTGGTTTTAAACTTTTGTCGTAGCTTGTTGGGGCTTCTCCTTATGTACCTATACTCTCCACTCGAGAACTAAACACAGAGTCCCTCTATTAATGGAAAAAAAAATTAATGGAATTTTTGTTTATCATTTGCTATCCAGCTTCCAGCGTAGCATAATATATCTTAATAGGCGCTTACAACGGGCGCGCTAATGATTATTATCACTGGTTTTAAACTTTTGTCGTAGCTTGTTGGGGTTTCTCCTTATGTACCTATACTCTCCACTCGAGAACTAAACACAGAGTCCCTCTATTAATGGAAAAAAAAATTAATGGAATTTTTGTTTATCATTTGCTATCCAGCTTCCAGCGTAGCATAATATATCTTAATAGGCGCTTACAACGGGCGCGCTAATGATTATTATCACTGGTTTTAAACTTTTGTCGTATCTTGTTGGGGCTTCTCCTTATGTACCTATACTCTCCACTCGAGAACTAAACACAGAGTCCCTCTATTAATGGAAAAAAAATTAATGGAATTTTTGTTTATCATTTGCTATCCAGCTTCCAGCGTAGCATAATATATCTTAATAGGAGCTTACAACGGGCGCGCTAATGATTATTATCACTGGTTTTAAACTTTTGTCGTAGCTTGTTGGGGTTTCTCCTGATGTACCTATACTCTCCACTCGAGAACTAAACACAGAGTCCCTCTATTAATGGAAAAAAAAATTACTGGAATTTTTGTTTATCATTTGTTATCCAGCTTATAGCGTAGCATAATATATCTTAATAGGGGCTTACAAAGGGCGCGCTAATGATTATTATCACTGGTTTTAAGCTTTTGTCGTAGCTTGTCGGGGATTCTCCTTATGTACCCATACTCTCCACTCGAGAACTAAACACAGAGTCCCTCTATTAATGGAAAAAAAAATTAATGGAATTTTTGTTTATCATTTGCTATCCAGCTTCCAGCATAGCATATTATATCTTAATAGGCGCTTACAACGGGCGCGCTAATGATTATTATCACTGGTTTTAAACTTTTGTCGTAGCTTGTTGGGGCTTCTCCTTTTGTATCTATACTCTCCACTCGAGAACTAAACACAGAGTCCCTCTATTAATGGAAAAAAAATTAATGGAATTTTTGTTTATCATTTGCTATCCAGCTTCGAGCGTAGCATAATATATCTTAATAGGCGCTTACAACGGGCGCGCTAATGATTATTATCACTGGTTTTAAACTTTTTTCGTAGCATGTTGGGGCTTCTCCTTATGTAACTATACTCTCCACTCGAGAACTAAACACAGAGTCCCTCTATTAATGGAAAAAAAAATTAATGGAATTTTTGTTTATCATTTGCTATCCAGCTTCCAGCGTAGCATAATATATCTTAATAGGCGCTCACAACGGCCGCGCTAATGATTATTATCACTGGTTTTAAACTTTTGTCGTAGCTTGTTGGGGCTTCTCCTTATGTACCTATACTCTCCACTTGAGAACTAAACACAGTCCCTCTATTAATGGAAAAAAAATTAATGGAATTTTTTTTTATCACTTGCTATCCAGCTTCCAGCGTAGCATAATATATCTTAATAGGCGCTTACAACGGGCGCGCTAATGATTATTATCACTGGTTTTAAACTTTTGTCGTAGCTTGTTGGGGCTTCTCCTTATCTACCTATACTCTCCACTCGAGAACTAAAGACAGAGTCTCTCCATTAATGGAATAAAAATTAATGGAATTTTTTTTTTATCATTTGCTATCCAGCTTCCAGCGTAGCATAATATATCTTAATAGGCGCTTACAACGGGCGCACTAATGATTGTTATCACTGGTTATAAACTTTTGTCGTAGCTTGTTGGGGCTTCTCCTTATGTACCCACACTCTCCACTCGAGAACTAAAGACAGAGTCTCTCTATTAATGGAAAAAAAAATTAATGGAATTTTTTTTATCATTTGCTATCGAGCCTCCAGCGTAGCATAATATATCTTAATAGGCGCTTACAACGGGTGCGCTAATGATTATTATCACTGGTTTTAAACTTTTGTCGTAGCTTGTTGGGGCTTCTCCTTATGTACCTATACTCTCCACTCGAGAACTAAAGACAGAGTCTCTCCATTAATGGAATAAAAATTAATGGAATTTTTTTTTTTATCATTTGCTATTCAGCTTCCAGCGTAGCATAATATATCTTAATAGGCGCTTACGATGGGCGCACTAATGAATAGTATCACTGGTTTTAAACTTTTGTCGTAGCTTGTTGGGGCTTCTCCTTATGTACCTATACTCTCCACTCGAGAACTATAGACAGAGTCTCTCCATTAATGGAATAAAAATTAATGGAATTTTTTTTTTATCATTTGCTATCCAGCTTCCAGCGTAGCATAATATATCTTAATAGGCGCTTACAACGGGCGCGCTAATGATTACTATCACTGGTTTTAAACTTTTGTAGTAGCTTGTTGGGGCTTCTCCTTATGTACCTATACTCTCCACTCGAGAACTAAAAACAGAGTCTCTCTATTAATGAAAAAAAAAATTAATGGAATTTTTTTTTATCATTTGCTATCCAGCTTCCAACGTAGCATAATATATCTTAATAGGCGCTTAAAACGGGCGCGCTAATGATTATTATCACTGGTTTTAAACTTTTGTCGCAGCTTGTTTTGGCTTCTCCTTATGTACCTATACTCTCCACTCGAAAACTAAAGACAGAGTCTCTCTATTAATGGAATAAAAATTAGTGGATTTTTTTTTATCATTTGCTATCCAGACTCCAGCGTAGCATAATATAACTTAATAGGCGCCTACAACGGGTGCGCTAATGATTATTATCACTTATTTTAAACTTTTGCCGTAGCTTGTTGAGGCTTCTCCTTATGTAACTATACTCTCTACTCGAGAACTAAAGGCAGAGTCTCTCTATTAATGGAAAAAAAAATTAATGGAATTTTTTTTTTATCATTTGATATCCAGCTTCCAGCGTAGCATAATATATCTTAATAGGCGCTTACAACGGGCGCACTAACGATTGTTATCACTGGTTATAAACTTTTGTCGTAGCTTGTTGGGGCTTCTCCTTATGTACCCACACTCTCCACTCGAGAACTAAAGACAGAGTCCCTCTATTAATGGAAAAAAAAATTAATGGATTTTTTTTATCATTTGCTATCGAGCCTCCAGCGTAGCATAATATATCTTAATAGGCGCTTACAACGGGTGCGCTAATGATTATTATCATTGGTTTTAAACTTTTGTCGTAGCTTGTTGGGGCTTCTCCTTATGTACCTATACTCTCCACTCAAGAACTAAACACAGAGTCTCCCTATTAATGGAAAAAAAATTAATGGAATTTTTTTTTATCACTTGCCTTCCAGCTTCCAGCGTAGCATTATATATCTTAATAGGCGCTTACAACGGGCGCGCTAATGATTATTATCACTGGATTTAAGCTTTTGTCGTAGCTTGTTGGGGCTTCTCCTTATGTACCTGTACTGTCCACTCGAGAACTAAAGACAGAGTCTCCCTTATAATGGAAAAAAAAATTAATGGAATTTTCTTTTATCATTTGCTATCCAGCTTCCAGCGTAGCATAATATATCTTAATAGGCGCTTACAACGGGTGCGCTAATGATTATTATCACTGGTTTTAAACTTTTGTCGTAGCTTGTTGGGGCTTCTCCTTATGTACCTATACTCTCCACTCGAGAACTAAAGACAGAGTCTCTCTATTAATGAAAAAAAAATTAATGGAATTTTTTTTTTATCATTTGCTATCCAGCTTCCAACGTAGCATAATATATCTTAATAGGCGCTTAAAACGGGCGCGTTAATGATTATTATCACTGGTTTTAAACTTTTGTCGTAGCTTGTTTGGGCTTCTCCTTATGTACCTATACTCTCAACTCGAGAACTAAAGACAGAGTCTCTCTATTAATGGAATAAAAATTAGTGGATTTTTTTTTATCATTTGCTATCCAGACTCCAGCGTAGCATAATATATCTTAATAGGCGCCTACAACAGGTGCCCTAATGATTTTTATCACTTATTTTAAACTTTTGCCGTAGCTTGTTGAGGCTTCTCCTTATGTAACTATACTCTCTACTCGAGAACTAAAGACAGAGTCTCTCTATTAATGGAAAAAAAAAATTAATAGAATTTTTTTCTATCATTTGCTACCCAGCTTCCAGCGTAGCATAATATATCTTCATAGGCGCTTACAGCGGGCGCGCTATAGATTATTATCACTGGTTTTAAACTTTTGTCGTAGCTTGTTGGGACTTCTCCTTATGTACCTATACTCTCCACTCGAGAACTAAAGACAGAGTCTCTCTATTAATGGAAAAAAAAATTAATGGAATTTTCCTTTATCATTTGCTATCCAGCTTCCAGCGTAGCATAATATATCTTAATAGGCGCTTACAACGGTCGCGCTTATGATTATTATCACTGGTTTTAAACTTTTGTCGCAGCTTGTTTGGGCTTCTCCTTATGTACCTATACTCTCCACTCGAGAACTAAAGACAGAGTCTCTCCATTAATGGAATAAAAATTAATGGAATTTTTTTTTTATCATTTGCTATCCAGCTTCCAGCGTAGCATAATATATCTTAATAGGCGCTTACAACGGGCGCGCTAATGACTATTATCACTGGTTTGAAACTTTTGTCAAAGCTTGTTGGGGCTCCTCCTTATGTACCTATACTCTCCACTCGAGAACTAAACACAGAGTCCCTCTATTAATGGAAAAAAAAATTAATGGAATTTTTGTTTATCATTTGCTATCCTGCCTCCGGCGTAGCAAAATATATCTTAATAGGCGCTTACAACGGGCGAGCTAATGATTATTGTCACTGGTTTTAAACTTTTGCCGTAGCTTGTTGGGGCTTCTCCTTATGTACCTATACTCTCCACTCGAGAACTAAACGCAGAGTCTCACTATTAATGGAAAAAAAAATTAATGGAATTTTCTTTTATCATTTGCTATCCAGCTTCCAGCATAGCATAATATATTTTAATAGGCGTTTACAACGGGCGCGCTAATGATTATTATCACTGGATTTAAACTTTTGTCGTAATTTGTTGGGGCTTCTCCTTATGTACCTATACTCTCCAGTCGAGAACTAAAGACAGAGTCTCTCCATTAATGGAATAAAAACTAATGGAATTCTTTTTTTATCATTTGCTATCCAGCTTCCAGCGTAGCATAATATATCTTAATAGGCGCTTACAACGGGCTCGCTAATGATTATTATCACTGGTTTTAAATTTTTGTCGTAGCTTGTTGGGTCTTCTCCTTGTGTACCTATACTCTCCACTCGAGAACTAAACACAGAGTCCCTCTATTAATGGTAAAAAAAATTAATGGAATTTTTTTTTACCACTAGCTCTCCAGCTTCCAGCGTAGCATAATATATCTTAATAGGCGCTTACAACAGGCGCGCCAATGATTATTATCACTGGCTTTAATCTTTTGTCGTAGCTTGTTGGGGCTTCTCCTTATGTACCCATACTCTCCACTCGACAACTAAAGACAGAGTCTCTCTATTAATGGAAAAAAAAATTAATGGAATTTTCTTTTATCATTTGCAATCCAGATTCCAGCGTAGCATAATATATCTTAATAGGCCCTTACAACGGGCGCGCTAATGATCATTAACACTGGTTTTAATCGTTTGTTTTAACTTGTTGGGGCTTCTCCTTATGTACCTATACTCTCCACTTGAGAACTAAACACAGAGTCTCTCTATTAATGGAAAAAAAAGTTAATGGAATTTTTTTTTTCATTTGCTATCCAGCTTCCAGCGTAGCATAATATATCTTAATAGGCGCTTACAACGGTCGCGCTAATGATTATTATCACTGGTTTTCAACTTTTGTCGTAGCTTGTTGGGGCTTCTCCTTATGTACCCATACTCTCCACTCGAGAACTAAAGAAAAGAGTCTCTCTATTAATGGAAAAAAAATTAGTGGAATTTTCTTTTATCATTTGCTATCCAGCTTCCAGCATAGCATAATATATCTTAATAGGCGCTTACAACGGGCGCGCTAATGATTATTATCACTGGTTTTAAACTTTTGTCATAGCTTGTTGGGGCTTCTCCTTATGTATCTATACTCTCCACTCGAGAACTAAACACAGAGTCCCTCTATTAATGGAAAAAAAAATTAATGGAATTTTTGTTTATCATTTGCTATCCTGCCTCCGGCGTAGCATAATATATCTTAATAGGCGCTTACAACGGGCGAGCTAATGATTATTATCACTGGTTTTAAACTTTTGTCGTAGCTTGTTGGGGCTTCTCCTTATGTACCTATACTCTCCACTCGAGAACTAAACACAGAGTCTCTCTATAAATGGAGAAAAAAATTAATGGAATTTTTTTTTATCACTTGCTATCCAGCTTCCAGCGTAGCATAATATATCTTAATAGGCACTTACAATGGGCGCGGCAATGATTACTATCACTGGTTTTAAACTTTTGTCGTAGCTTGTTGGGGCTTCTCCTTAGGTACCTATACTCTCCACTCGAGAACTAAACACAGAGTCCCTCTATTAATGGAAAAGAAAATTAATGGAATTTTTGTTTATCATTTGCTATCCAGCTTCCAGCGTAGCATAATATATCTTAATAGGCGCTTACAACGGGCGCGCTAGTGATTATTATCACTGGTTTTAAACTTTTGTCGTAGCTTGTTGGGGCTTCTCCTAATGTACCTATACTCTCCACTCGAGAACTAAACACAGAGTCTCTCTATTAATGGAAAAAAAAAATAATGGAATTTTTTTTATCACTTGCTATCCAGCTTCCAGTGTAGCATAATATATCTTAATAGGCGCTTACAACGGGCGCGCTAATGATTATTATCACTGGTTTTAAACTTTTGTCGTAGCTTGTTGGGGTTTCTCGTGATGTACCTATACTCTCCACTCGAGAACTAAACACAGAGTCCCTCTATTAATGGAAACAAAAATTAATGGAATTTTTGTTTATCATTTGCTATCCATCTCCCAGCGTAGCATAATATATCTTAATATTCGCTTACAACGGGCGCGCTAATGATTATTATCACTGGTTTTAAACTTTTGTCGTAGCTTGTTGGGGCTTCTCCTTATGTATCTATACTCTCCACTCGAGGACTAAACACAGAGTCCCTCTATTAATGGAAAAAAAAATTAATGGAATTTTTGTTTATCATTTGCTATCCAGCTTCCAGCGTAGCATAATATATCTTAATAGGCGCTTACAACGGGCGCGCTAATGATTATTATCACTGGTTTTAAACTTTTGTCGTAGCATGTTGGGGCTTCTCCTTATGTACCTATACTCTCCACTCGAGAACTAATCACAGAGTCCCTCTATTAATGGAAAAAAAAATTAACGGAATTTTTGTTTATCATTTGCTATCCAGCTTCCAGCGTAGCATAATATATCTTAATAGGCGCTTACAATGGGCGCGCTAATTATTATTATCACTGGTTTTAAACTTTTGTCGTAGCTTGTTGGGGCTTCTCCTTATGTACCTATACTCTCCACTCGAGAACTAAACACAGAGTCCCTCTATTAATGAAAAAAAGATTAATGGAATTTTTGTTTATCATTTGCTATCCAGCTTCCAGCGTAGCATAATATATCTTAATAGGCGCTTACAACGGGCGCGCTAATGATTATTATCACTGGTTTTAAACTTTTGTCGTAGCTTGTTGGGGCTTCTCCTTATGTACCTATACTCTCCACTCGAGAACTAAACACAGAGTCCCTCTATTAATGGAAAAAAAAATTAATGGAATTTTTGTTTATCATTTGCTATCCAGCTCCTAGCGTAGCATAATATATCTTAATAGGCGCTTACAACGGGCGCGCTAATGATTATTATCACTGGTTTTAAACTTTTGTCGTAGCTTGTAGGGGTTTCTCCTTATGTACCTATACTCTCCACTCGAGAACTAAGCACAGAGTCCCTCTATTAATGGAAAGAAAAATTAATGGAATTTTTGTTTATCATTTGCTATCCAGCTTCCAGTGTAGCATAATATATCTTAATAGGCGCTTACAACGGGCGCGCTAATGATTATTATCACTGGTTTTAAACTTTTGTCGTACCTTGTTGGGGCTTCTCCTTATGTACCTATAGTCTCCACTCGAGAACTAAACACAGAGTCCCTCTATTAATGGAAAAAAAAATTAATGGAATTTTTGCTTATCATTTGCTATCCAGCTTCCAGCGTAGCATAATATATCTTAATAGGCGCTTCCAACGGGCGCGCTAAAGATTATTATCACTGGTTTTAAACTTTTGTCGTAGCTTGTTGGGGCTTCTCCTTATGTACCTATACCCTCCACTCGAGAACTAAACACAGAGTCCCTCTATTAATGGAAAAAAAATTAATGGAATTTTTGTTTATCATTTGCTATCCAGCTTCCAGCGTAGCATAATATAACTTAATAGGCGCTTACAACGGGCGCGCTAATGATTATTATCACTGGTTTTAAACGTTTGTCGTAGCTTGATGGGGCTTCTCCTTATGTACCTACACTCTCCACTCGAGAACTAAACACCGAGTCCCTCTATTAATGGAAAAAAAATTTAATGGAATTTTTGTTTATCATTTGCTATCCAGCTTCCAGCGTAGCATAATATATCTTAATAGGCGCTTACAACGGGCGCGCTAATGATTATTATCACTGGTTTTATACTTTTGTTGTAGCTTGTTGGCGCTTCTCCTTATGTACCTATACTCTCCACTCGAGAACTAATCACAGAGTCCCTCTATTAATGGAAAAAAAAATTAATGGAATTTTTGTTTATCAATTGCTATCCAGCTTACAGCGTAGCATAATATATCTTAATAGGCGCTTACAACGGGCGCGCTAATGATTATTATCACTGGTTCTATACTATTGTCGTAGCTTGTTGGGGTTTCTCCTTATGTACCTATTCTCTCCACTCGAGAACTAAACACAGAGTCCCTCTATTAATGGAAAAAAAAATTAATGGAATTTTTGTTTATCATTTGCTATCCAGCTTCCAGCGTAGCATAATATATCTTAATAGGCGCTTACAACGGGCGCGCTAATGATTATTATCACTGGTTTTAACTTTTGTTGCAGCTTGTTGGGGCTTCTCCTTATGTACCTATACTCTCCACTCGAGAGCTAAACACAGAGTCCCTCTATTAATGGAAAAAAAAATTAATGGAATTTTTGTTTATCTTTTGCTATCCAGCTTCCAGCGTAGCATAATATATCTTAATAGGCGCTTACAACGGGCGCGCTAATGATTATTATCACTGGTTTTAAACTTTTGTCGTAGCTTGTTATGGCTTCTCCTTATGTACCTATACTCTCCACTCGAGAACTAAACACAGAGTCCCTCTATTAATGGAAAAAAAAGTTAATGGAATTTTTGTTTACCATTTGCTATCCAGCTTCCAGCGTAGCATAATATATCTTAATAGGCGCTTAAAACGGGCGCGTTAATGATTATTATCACTGGTTTTAAACCTTTTTTCATAGCTTGTTGGGGCTTCTCCTTATGTACCTATACTGTCCACTCGAGAACTAAAGACAGAATCTCCCTTATAATGGAAAAAAATAATGGAATTTTCTTTTATCATTTGCTATCCAGCTTCCAGCGTAGCATAATATATCTTAATAGGCGCTTACAATGGCCGCGCTAATGATTATTATCACTGGTTTTTAACTTTTGTCGTAGCTTGTTGGGGCTTCTCCTTATGTACCTATACTCTCCACTCGAGAACTAAAGACAGAGTCTCTCTATTAATGAAAAAAAAAATTAATGGAATTTTTTTTTTATCATTTGCTATCCAGCTTCCAACGTAGCATAATATATCTTAATAGGCGCTTAAAACGGGCGCGTTAATGATTATTATCACTGGTTTTAAACTTTTGTCGTAGCTTGGTTGGGCTTCACCTTATGTACCTATACTCTCAACTCGAGAACTAAAGACAGAGTCTCTCTATTAATGGAATAAAAATTAGTGGATTTTTTTTTATCATTTGCTATCCAGACTCCAGCGTAGCATAATATATCTTAATAGGCGCCTACAACGGGTGCACTAATGATTATTATCACTTATTTTAAACTTTTGCGTAGCTTGTTGAGGCTTCTCCTTATGTAACTATACTCTCTACTCGAGAACTAAAGACAGAGTCTCTCTATTAATGGAAAAAAAAATTAATGGAATTTTTTTCTATCATTTGCTACCCAGCTTCCAGCGTAGCATAATATATCTTCATAGGCGCTTACAGCGGGCGCGCTATAGATTATTGTCACTGGTTTTAAACTTTTGTCGTAGCTTGTTGGGACTTCTCCTTATGTACCTATACTCTCCACTCGAGAACTAAAGACAGAGTCTCTCCACTAATGGAATAAAAATTAATGGAATTTTTTTTTATCATTTGCTATGCAGCTTCCAGCGTAGCATAATATATCTTCATAGGCGCTTACAACGGGCGCGCTAATGATTATTATCACCGGTTTTAACTTTTGTCGTAGCTTGTTGGGTCTTCTCCTTATCTACCTATACTCTCCACTCGAGAACTAAAGACAGAGTCTCTCCATTAATGGAATAAAAATTAATGGAATTTTTTTTTAATCATTTGCTATCCAGCTTCCAGGGTAGCATAATATATCTTAATAGGCGCTTACAACGGGCGCGCTAATGATTATTATCACTGGTTTTAAACTTTTGTCGTAGCTTGTTGGGGCTTCTCCTTATGTACCTATACTCTCCACTCGAGAACTAAAGACAGAGTCTCTCCATTAATGGAATAAAAATTAATGGAATTTTTTTTTTTATCATTGATATCCAGCTTCCAGCGTAGCATAATATATCTTAATAGGCGCTTACAACGGGCGCGCTAATGATTATTATCACTGGTTTTAAACTTTTGTCGTAGCTTGTTGGGGCTTCTCCTTATGTACCTATACTCTCCACTCGAGAACTAAAGACAGAGTCTCTCCATTAATGGAATAAAAATTAATGGAATTTTTTTTTATCATTTGCTATCCAGCTTCCAGCTTAGCATATTATATCTTAATAGGCGCTTACAACGGGCGCGCTAATGATTACTATCACTGGTTTTATACTTTTGTAGTAGCTTGTTGGGGCTTCTCCTTATGTACCTATACTCTCCACTCGAGAACTAAAAACAGAGTCTTTCTATTAATGAAAAAAAAAATTAATGGAATATTTTTTTATCATTTGCTATCCAGCTTCCAACGGAGCATAATATATCTTAATAGGCGCTTAAAACGGGCGCGCTAATGATTATTATCACTGGTTTTAAACTTTTGTCGTAGCTTGTTTGGGCTTCTCCTTATGTACCTATACTCTCCACTCGAAAACTAAAGACAGAGTCTCTCTATTAATGGGAAAAAAATTAATGGAATTTTCTATTATCATTTGCTATCCAGCTTCCAGCGTAACAAAATATATCTTAATAGGCGCTTACAACGGCCGCGCTAATGATTATTATCACTGGTTTTAAACTTTTGTCGTAGCTTGTTGGGGCTTCTCCTTATGTACCTATACTCTCCAATTGAGAACTAAAGACAGAGTCTCTCTATTAATGGAAAAAAAATTAATGGATTTTTTTTTTATCATTTGCTATCCAGCTTCCAGTGTAGCACAATATATCTTAATAGGCGCTTACAACGGGCGCGCTAATGATTATTTTCACTGGTTTTAAACTTTTGTCGTAGCTTGTTGGGGCTTCTCCTTATGTACCTATACTCTCCACTCGAGAACTAAAGACAGAGTCTCTCTATTAATGGAAAAAAAAATTAGTGGAATTTTTTTTTATCATTTGCTATCCAGCTTCCAGCGTAGCACAATATATCTTAATAGGCGCTTACAACGGGCGCGCTAATGATTATTATCACTAGTTTTAAACTTTTGTCGTAGCTTGTTGGGGCTTCTCCTTATGTACCTATACTCTCCACTCGAGAACTAAAGACAGAGTCTCTCTTATAATGGAAAAAAAATTAATGGAATTTTCTTTTATCATTTGCTATCCAGCTTCCAGCGTAGCATAATATATCTTAATAGGCGCTTACAACGGCCGCGCTAATGATTATTATCACTGGCTATAAACTTTTGTCGTAGCTTGTTGGGGCTTCTCCTTATGTACCTATACTCTCCACTCGAGAACTAAAGACAGAGTCTCTCTATTAATGGAAAAAAAAGTTAATGGAATTTTTTTCTATTATTTGCTATCCAGCTTCCAGCGTAGCATAATATATCTTAATAGGCGCTTACAATGAGCGCGCTACTGATTATTATCACTGGTTTTAAACTTTTGTCGTAGCTTGTTGGGGCTTCTCCTTATGTACCTATACTCTCCACTCGAGAA
Source organism: Schistocerca serialis cubense (assembly GCF_023864345.2). Classification (NCBI taxonomy): domain Eukaryota; kingdom Metazoa; phylum Arthropoda; class Insecta; order Orthoptera; family Acrididae; genus Schistocerca; species Schistocerca serialis. Next base: position 53,226,369 of record NC_064639.1, read on the forward strand.
CTAAAGACAGAGTCCCTCTATTAATGGAAAGAAAAATTAATGGAATTTTTGTTTATCACTTGCTATCCAGCTTCCAGCGTAGCATAATATATCTTAATAGGCACTTACACCGGGTGCGCTAATGATTATTATCACTGGTTATAAACTTTTGTCGTAGCTTGTTGGGGCTTCTCCTTACCTACCTATACTCTCCACTCGAGAACTAAAGACAGAGTCTCTCCATTAATGGAATAAAAATTAATGGAAATTTTTTTTTATCATTTGCTATCCAGCTTCCAGCGTAGCATAATATATCTTAATAGGCGCTTACAACGGGCGCGCTAATGATTATTATCACTGGTTTTAAACTTTTGTCGTAGCTTGTTTGTGGCTTCTCCTTATGTACCTATACTCTCCACTCGAGAACTAAAGACAGAGTCTCTCCATTAATGGTATAAAAAGTAATGGAATTTTTTTTTATCATTTGCTGTCCTGCCTCCGGCGTAACAAAATATATCTTAATAGGCGCTTACAACGGGCGAGCTAATGATTATTATCACTGGTTTTAAACTTTTGCCGTAGCTTGTTGGGGCTTCTCCTTATGTACCTATACTCTCCACTCGAGAACTAAACGCAGAGTCTCACTATTAATGGAAAAGAAAATTAATGGAATTTTCTTTTATCATTTGCTATCCAGCTTCCAGCATAGCATAATATATCTTAATAGGCGTTTACAACGGGCGCGCTAATGATTATTATCACTGGATTTAAACTTTTGTCGTAATTTGTTGGGGCTTCTCCTTATGTACCTATACTCTCCAGTCGAGAACTAAAGACAGAGTCTCTCCATTAATGGAATAAAAACTAATGGAATTCTTTTTTTATCATTTGCTATCCAGCTTCCAGCGTAGCATAATATATCTTAATAGGCGCTTACAACGGGCTCGCTAATGATTATTATCACTGGTTTTAAATTTTTGTCGTAGCTTGTTGGGTCTTCTCCTTGTGTACCTATACTCTCCACTCGAGAACTAAACACAGAGTCCCTCTATTAATGGTAAAAAAAATTAATGGAATTTTTTTTTACCACTAGCTCTCCAGCTTCCAGCGTAGCATAATATATCTTAATAGGCGCTTACAACAGGCGCGCCAATGATTATTATCACTGGCTTTAATCTTTTGTCGTAGCTTGTTGGGGCTTCTCCTTATGTACCCATACTCTCCACTCGACAACTAAAGACAGAGTCTCTCTATTAATGGAAAAAAAAATTAATGGAATTTTCTTTTATCATTTGCAATCCAGATTCCAGCGTAGCATAATATATCTTAATAGGCCCTTACAACGGGCGCGCTAATGATCATTAACACTGGTTTTAATCATTTGTTTTAGCTTGTTGGGGCTTCTCCTTATGTACCTATACTCTCCACTTGAGAACTAAACACAGAGTCTCTCTATTAATGGAAAAAAAAGTTAATGGAATTTTTTTTTTCATTTGCTATCCAGCTTCCAGCGTAGCATAATATATCTTAATAGGCGCTTACAACGGTCGCGCTAATGATTATTATCACTGGTTTTCAACTTTTGTCGTAGCTTGTTGGGGCTTCTCCTTATGTACCCATACTCTCCACTCGAGAACTAAAGAAAAGAGTCTCTCTATTAATGGAAAAAAAATTAGTGGAATTTTCTTTTATCATTTGCTATCCAGCTTCCAGCATAGCATAATATATCTTAATAGGCGCTTACAACGGGCGCGCTAATGATTATTATCACTGGTTTTAAACTTTTGTCATAGCTTGTTGGGGCTTCTCCTTATGTATCTATACTCTCCACTCGAGAACTAAACACAGAGTCTCTCTATAAATGGAGAAAAAAATTAATGGAATTTTTTTTTATCACTTGCTATCCAGCTTCCAGCGTAGCATAATATATCTTAATAGGCACTTACAACGGGCGCGGCAATGATTACTATCACTGGTTTTAAACTTTTGTCGTAGCTTGTTGGGGCTTCTCCTTAGGTACCTATACTCTCCACTCGAGAACTAAACACAGAGTCTCTCTATTAATGGAAAAAAAAAATTAATGGAATTTTTTTTATCACTTGCTATCCAGCTTCCAGTGTAGCATGATATATCTTAATAGGCGCTTACAACGGGCGCGCTAATGATTATTATCACTGGTTTTAAACTTTTGTCGTAGCTTGTTGGGGTTTCTCGTGATGTACCTATACTCTCCACTCGAGAACTAAACACAGAGTCCCTCTATTAATGGAAACAAAAATTAATGGAATTTTTGTTTATCATTTGCTATCCATCTCCCAGCGTAGCATAATATATCTTAATATTCGCTTACAACGGGCGCGCTAATGATTATTATCACTGGTTTTAAACTTTTGTCGTAGCTTGTTGGGGCTTCTCCTTATGTATCTATACTCTCCACTCGAGAACTAAGCACAGAGTCCCTCTATTAATGGAAAAAAAAATTAATGGAATTTTTGTTTATCATTTGCTATCCAGCTTCCAGCGTAGCATAATATATCTTAATAGTTGCTTACAACGGGCGCGCTAATGATTATTATCACTGGTTTTAAACTTTTTTCGTAGCATGTTGGGGCTTCTCCTTATGTACCTATACTCTCCACTCGAGAACTAAACACAGAGTCCCTCTATTAATGGAAAAAAAAATTAATGGAATTTTTGTTTATCATTTGCTATCCAGCTTCCAGCGTAGCATAATATATCTTAATAGGCGCTTACAATGGGCGCGCTAATTATTATTATCACTGGTTTTAAACTTTTGTCGTAGCTTGTAGGGCTTCTCCTTATGTACCTATACTCTCCACTCGAGAACTAAACACAGAGTCCCTCTATTAATGAAAAAAAGATTAATGGAATTTTTGTTTATCATTTGCTATCCAGCTTCCAGCGTAGCATAATATATCTTAATAGGCGCTTACAACGGGCGCGCTAATGATTATTATCACTGGTTTTAAACTTTTGTCGTAGCTTGTTGGGGCTTCTCCTTATGTACCTATACTCTCCACTCGAGAACTAAACACAGAGTCCCTCTATTAATGGAAAAAAAAATTAATGGAATTTTTGTTTATCATTTGCTATCCAGCTCCTAGCGTAGCATAATATATCTTAATAGGCGCTTACAACGGGCGCGCTAATGATTATTATCACTGGTTTTAAACTTTTGTCGTAGCTTGTAGGGGTTTCTCCTTATGTACCTATACTCTCCACTCGAGAACTAAACACAGAGTCCCTCTATTAATGGAAAGAAAAATTAATGGAATTTTTGTATATCATTTGCTATCCAGCTTCCAGTGTAGCATAATATATCTTAATAGGCGCTTACAACGGGCGCGCTAATGATTATTATCACTGGTTTTAAACTTTTGTCGTATCTTGTTGGGGCTTCTCCTTATGTACCTATAGTCTCCACTCGAGAACTAAACACAGAGTCCCTCTATTAATGGAAAAAAAAATTAATGGAATTTTTGCTTATCATTTGCTATCCAGCTTCCAGCGTAGCATAATATATCTTAATAGGCGCTTCCAACGGGCGCGCTAAAGATTATTATCACTGGTTTTAAACTTTTGTCGTAGCTTGTTGGGGCTTCTCCTTATGTACCTATACCCTCCACTCGAGAACTAAACACAGAGTCCCTCTATTAATGGAAAAAAAATTAATGGAATTTTTGTTTATCATTTGCTATCAAGCTTCCAGCGTAGCATAATATAACTTAATAGGCGCTTACAACGGGCGCGCTAATGATTATTATCACTGGTTTTAAACTTTTGTCGTAGCTTGATGGGGCTTCTCCTTATGTACCTACACTCTCCACTCGAGAACTAAACACAGAGTCCCTCTATTAATGGAAAAAAAATTTAATGGAATATTTGTTTATCATTTGCTATCCAGCTTCCAGCGTAGCATAATATATCTTAATAGGCGCTTACAACGGGCGCGCTAATGATTATTATCACTGGTTTTATACTTTTGTTGTAGCTTGTTGGCGCTTCTCCTTATGTACCTATACTCTCCACTCGTGAACTAATCACAGAGTCCCTCTATTAATGGAAAAAAAATTAATGGAATTTTTGTTTATCAATTGCTATCCAGCTTACAGCGTAGCATAATATATCTTAATAGGCGCTTACAACGGGCGCGCTAATGATTATTATCACTGGTTCTATACTATTGTCGTAGCTTGTTGGGGTTTCTCCTTATGTACCTATTCTCTCCACTCGAGAACTAAACACAGAGTCCCTCTATTAATGGAAAAAAAAATTAATGGAATTTTTGTTTATCATTTGCTATCCAGCTTCCAGCGTAGCATAATATATCTTAATAGGCGCTTACAACGGGCGCGCTAATGATTATTATCACTGGTTTTAACTTTTGTTGCAGCTTGTTGGGGCTTCTCCTTATGTACCTATACTCTCCACTCGAGAGCTAAACACAGAGTCCCTCTATTAATGGAAAAAAAAATTAATGGAATTTTTGTTTATCATTTGCTATCCAGCTTCCAGCGTAGCATAATATATCTTAATAGGCGCTTACAACGGGCGCGCTAATGATTATTATCACTGGTTTTAAACTTTTGTCGTAGCTTGTTATGGCTTCTCCTTATGTACCTATACTCTCCACTCGAGAACTAAACACAGAGTCCCTCTATTAATGGAAAAAAAAGTTAATGGAATTTTTGTTTACCATTTGCTATCCAGCTTCCAGCGTAGCATAATATATCTTAATAGGCGCTTAAAACGGGCGCGTTAATGATTATTATCACTGGTTTTAAACCTTTGTCATAGCTTGTTGGGGCTTCTCCTTATGTACCTATACTGTCCACTCGAGAACTAAAGACAGAATCTCCCTTATAATGGAAAAAAATAATGGAATTTTCTTTTATCATTTGCTATCCAGCTTCCAGCGTAGCATAATATATCTTAATAGGCGCTTACAATGGCCGCGCTAATGATTATTATCACTGGTTTTAAACTTTTGTCGTAGCTTGTTGGGGCTTCTCCTTATGTACCTATACTCTCCACTCGAGAACTAAAGACAGAGTCTCTCCATTAATGGAATAAAAATTAATGGAATTTTTTTTTATCATTTGCTATGCAGCTTCCAGTGTAGCATAATATATCTTCATAGGCGCTTACAACGGGCGCGCTAATGATTATTATCACCGGTTTTAACTTTTGTCGTAGCTTGTTGGGTCTTCTCCTTATCTACCTATACTCTCCACTCGAGAACTAAAGACAGAGTCTCTCCATTAATGGAATAAAAATTAATGGAATTTTTTTTTAATCATTTGCTATCCAGCTTCCAGGGTAGCATAATATATCTTAATAGGCGCTTACAACGGGCGCGCTAATGATTATTATCACTGGTTTTAAACTTTTGTCGTAGCTTGTTGGGGCTTCTCCTTATGTACCTATACTCTCCACTCGAGAACTAAAGACAGAGTCTCTCCATTAATGGAATAAAAATTAATGGAATTTTTTTTTTTATCATTGATATCCAGCTTCCAGCGTAGCATAATATATCTTAATAGGCGCTTACAACGGGCGCGCTAATGATTATTATCACTGGTTTTAAACTTTTGTCGTAGCTTGTTGGGGCTTCTCCTTATGTACCTATACTCTCCACTCGAGAACTAAAGACAGAGTCTCTCCATTAATGGAATAAAAATTAATGGAATTTTTTTTTATCATTTGCTATCCAGCTTCCAGCTTAGCATATTATATCTTAATAGGCGCTTACAACGGGCGCGCTAATGATTACTATCACTGGTTTTATACTTTTGTAGTAGCTTGTTGGGGCTTCTCCTTATGTACCTATACTCTCCACTCGAGAACTAAAAACAGAGTCTTTCTATTAATGAAAAAAAAAATTAATGGAATATTTTTTTATCATTTGCTATCCAGCTTCCAACGGAGCATAATATATCTTAATAGGCGCTTAAAACGGGCGCGCTAATGATTATTATCACTGGTTTTAAACTTTTGTCGTAGCTTGTTTGGGCTTCTCCTTATGTACCTATACTCTCCACTCGAAAACTAAAGACAGAGTCTCTCTATTAATGGGAAAAAAATTAATGGAATTTTCTATTATCATTTGCTATCCAGCTTCCAGCGTAACAAAATATATCTTAGTAGGCGCTTACAACGGCCGCGCTAATGATTATTATCACTGGTTTTAAACTTTTGTCGTAGCTTGTTGGGGCTTCTCCTTATGTACCTATACTCTCCAATTGAGAACTAAAGACAGAGTCTCTCTATTAATGGAAAAAAAATTAATGGATTTTTTTTTTATCATTTGCTATCCAGCTTCCAGTGTAGCATAATATATCTTAATAGGCGCTTACAACGGGCGCGCTAATGATTATTATCACTGGTTTTAAACTTTTGTCGTAGCTTGTTGGGGCTTCTCCTTATGTACCTATACTCTCCACTCGAGAACTAAAGACAGAGTCTCTCTATTAATGGAAAAAACAATTAGTGGAATTTTTTTTTATCATTTGCTATCCAGCTTCCAGCGTAGCACAATATATCTTAATAGGCGCTTACAACGGGCGCGCTAATGATTATTATCACTAGTTTTAAACTTTTGTCGTAGCTTGTTGGGGCTTCTCCTTATGTACCTATACTCTCCACTCGAGAACTAAAGACAGAGTCCCTCTATTAATGGAAAGAAAAATTAATGGAATTTTTGTTTATCACTTGCTATCCAGCTTCCAGCGTAGCATAATATATCTTAATAGGCACTTACACCGGGTGCGCTAATGATTATTATCACTGGTTTTAAACTTTTGTCGTAGCTTGTTGGTGCTTCTCCTTATGTACCTATACTCTCCACTCGAGAACTAAACACAGAGTCCCTCTATTAATGGAAAAAAAAATTAATGGAATTTTTTTTATCACTTGCTATCCAACTTCCAGCGTAGCATAATATATCTTAATAGGCGCTTACAACGGGCGCGCTAATGATTATTATCACTGGTTATAAACTTTTGTCGTAGCTTGTTGGGGCTTCTCCTTACCTACCTATACTCTCCACTCGAGAACTAAAGACAGAGTCTCTCCATTAATGGAATAAAAATTAATGGAAATTTTTTTTTATCATTTGCTATCCAGCTTCCAGCGTAGCATAATATATCTTAATAGGCGCTTACAACGGGCGCGCTAATGATTATTATCACTGGTTTTAAACTAATGTCGTAGCTTGTTTGTGGCTTCTCCTTATGTACCTATACTCTCCACTCGAGAACTAAAGACAGAGTCTCTCCATTAATGGTATAAAAAGTAATGGAATTTTTTTTTATCATTTGCTATCCAGCTTCCAGGGTAGCATAATATATCTTAATAGGCGCTTACAACGGCCGCGCTAATGATTATTATCACTGGTTTTAAACTTTTGTCGTAGCTTGTTGGGGCTTCTCCTTATGTACTTATACTCTCCACACGAGAACTAAAGACATAGTCACTCCATTATTGGAATAAAAATTAATGGAATTTTTTTTTTATCATTTGCTATCCAGCTTCCAGCGTAGCATAATATATCTTAATAGGCGCTTACAACGGGCGCGCTAATGATTGTTATCACTGGATTTAAATTTTTGTCGTAGCTTGTTGGGTCTTCTCCTTATGTACCCATACTCTCCACTCGAGAACTAAACACAAAATCCCTCTATTAATGGTAAAAAAAATTAATCGAATTTTTATTATCATTTTTTATCCAGCTTCCAGCGTAGCATAATATATCTTAATAGGCGCTTACAACGGGCGCGCTAATGATTATTATCACTGGTTTTAAACTTTTGTCATAGCTTGTTGGGGATTCTCCTTATGTACCTATACTCTCCACTCGAGAACTAAAGACAGACTCTCTCTATTAGAGGAAAAAAAAATTAATATAATTTTTTTTTTATCATTTGCTATCCAGCTTGCAGCGTAGCATAATATATCTTAATAGGCGCTTACAACGGGCGCACTAATGATTGTTATCACTGGTTTTAAACTTTTGTCGTAGTTTGTTGGGGCTTCTCCTTATGAACCCACACTCTCCACTCGAGAACTAAAGACAGAGTCTCTCTATTAATGGAAAAAAAAATTAATGGAATTTTTTTTTATCATTTGCTATCGAGCCTCCAGCGTAGCATAATATATCTTAATAGGCGCTTACAACGGGTGCGCTAATGATTATTATCACTGGTTTTAAACTTTTGTCGTAGCTTGTTGGGGCTTCTCCTTATGTACCTATACTCCCCACTCAAGAACTAAACACAGAGTATCTCTATTAATGGAAAAAAAATTAATGGAATTTTTTTTTATCACTTGCTATCCAGCTTCCAGCGTAACATAATATATCTTAATAGGCGCTTACAACGGCCGCGCTAATGATTATTATTACTGGTTTTAAACTTCTGTCGTAGCTTGTTGGGGCTTCTCCTTATGTACCTATACTCTCCACTCGAGAACTAAAGACAGAGTCTCTCTATTAATGGAAAAAAAAATTAATGGAATTTTTTTCTATTATTTGCTATTCAGCTTCCAGCGTAGCATAATATATCTTAATAGGCGCTTACAACAGGCGCGCTACTGATTATTATCACTGGTTTTAAACTTTTGTTGTAGCTTGTTAGGGCTTCTCCTTATGTACCTATACTCTCCACACGAGAACTAAAGACAGAGTCTCTCTATTAATGAAAAAAAAAATTAATGGAATTTTTTTTTATCATTTGCTAACCAGCTTCCAACGTAGCATAATATATCTTAATAGGCGCTTAAAACGGGCGCGCTAATGATTATTATCACTGGTTTTAAACTTTTGTCGTAGCTTGTTTGTGCTTCTCCTTATGTACCTATACTCTCCACTCGAGAACTAAAGACAGAGTCTCTCTATTAATGGAATAAATTTATGGATTTTTTTTTATCATTTGCTATCCAGACTCCAGCGTAGCATAATATATCTTAATAGGCGCCTACAACGGGTGCGCTAATGATTATTATCACTTATTTTAAACTTTTGCCGTAGCTTGTTAAGGCTTCTCCTTATGTAACTATACTCTCTACTCGAGAACTAAAGACAGAGTCACTCTATTAATGGAAAAAAAAATTAATCGAATTTTTTTCTATCATTTGCTATCCAGCTTCCAGCGTAGCATAATATATCTTAATAGGCGCTAACAACGGGCGCGCTAATAATTATTATCACTGGTTTTAAACTTTTGTCGTAGCTTGTTGGGTCTTCTCCTTATCTACCTATACTCTCCACTCGAGAACTAAAGACAGAGTCTCTCCATTAATGGAATAAAAATTAATGGAATATTTTTTAATCATTTGCTATCCAGCTTCCAGGGTAGCATAATATATCTTAATAGGCGCTTACAACGGGCGCGCTAATGATTATTATCACTGGTTTTAAACTTTTGTCGTATCTTGTTTGGGCTTCTCCTTATTTACCTATACTCTCCACTCGAGAACTAAAGACAGAGTCTCTCCATTAATGCAATAAAAATTAATGGAATTTTTTTTTTATCATTTGCTATCCAGCTTCCAGCGTAGCATAATATATCTTAATAGGCGATTACAACGGGAGCGCTAATGATTATTATCACTGGTTTTAAACTTTTGTCATAGCTTGTTGGGGCTTCTCCTTATGTACCTATACTCTCCACTGGAGAACTAAAGACAGAGTCTCTCCATTAATAGAATAAAAATTAATGGAATTTTTTTTTTATCACTTGCTTTCCAGCTTCCAGCGTAGCATAATATATCTTAATAGGCGCATACAACGGGCGCGCTAATGATTATTATCACTGGTTTTAAACTTTTGTCATAACTTGTTAGGGCTTCTCCTTATGTACCTATACTCTCCACTCAAGAACTAAAGACAGACTCTCTCTATTAGTGGAAAAAAAAATTAATGGAATTTTTTTTTTTCATTTGCTATCCAGCTTCCAGCGTAGCATAATATATCTTAATAGGCCCTTACAACGGGCGCACTAATGATTGTTACCACTGGTTTTAAACTTTTGTCGTAGCTTGTTGGGGCTTCTCCTTATGTACCCACACTCTCCACTCGAGAACTAAAGACAGAGTCTCTCTATTAATGGAAAAAAAAATTAATGGAATTTTTTTTTATCATTTGCTATGCAGCTTCCAGCGTAGCGTAATATATCTTAATAGGCGCTTACAACGGGCGCGCTAATGATTATTATCACTGGTTTTAAACTTTTGTCGTAGCTTGTTGGGTGTTCTCCTTATCTACCTATACTCTCCACTCGAGAACTAAAGACAGAGTCTCTCCATTAATGGAATAAAAATTAATGGAATTTTTTTTAATCATTTGCTATCCAGCTTCCAGGGTAGCATAATATATCTTAATAGGCGCTTACAACGGGCGCGCTAATGATTATTATCACTGGTTTTAAACTTTTGTCGTAGCTTGTTGGGGCTTCTCCTTATGTACCTATACTCTCCACTCGAGAACTAAAGACAGAATCTCTCTATTAATGGGAAAAAAAATTAATAGAATTTTCTTTTATCATTTGCTATCCAGCTTCCAGCGTAGCGTAATATATCTTAATAGGCGCTTACAACGGCCGCGCTAATGATTATTATCACTGGTTTTCAACTTTTGTCGTAGCTTGTTGGGGCTTTTCCTTATGTACCTATACTCTCCACTCGAGAACTAAAGACAGAGTCTCTCTATTAATGGAAAAAAAAATTAATGGAATTTTCTCTTATCATTTGCTATCCAGCTTCCAGCGTAGCATAATATATCTTAATAGGCGCTTACAACGGGAGCGCTAATGATTATTATCAGTGGTTTTAAACTTTTGTCGTAGCTTGTTGCGGTTTCACCTAATGTACCTATACTCTCCACTCGAGAACTAAAGACAGAGTCTCTCTATTAATGGAAAAAAAAATTAATGGAATTTTCTTTTATCATTTGCTATCCAGCTTCCAGCGTAGCATAATATATCTTAATAGACGCTTACAACGGCCGCGCTAATGATTATTATCACTGGTTTTAAACTTTTGTCGTAGCTTGTTGTTGCTTCTCCTTATGTACCTATACTCTCCACTCGAGAACTAAAGACAGAGTCTCTCTATAAATGGAAAAAAAAATTAATGGAATTTTCTTTTATCATTTGCTATCCAGCTTCCAGCGTAGCATAATATATCTTAATAGGCGCTTACAACGGCCGCGCTAATGATTATTATCAGTGGTTTTAAACTTTTGTCGTAGCTTGTTGGGGCTTCTCCTTATGTACCTATACTCTCCACTCGAGAACTAAAGACAGAGTCTCTCTATTAATGGAAAAAGAAAAATTAATGGAATTTTCTTTTATCATTTGCTATCCAGCTTCCAGCGTAGCATAATGTATCTTAATAGGCGCTTACAACGGTCGCGCTAATGATTATTATCACTGGTTTTAAACTTTTGTCGTAGCTTGTTGGGGCTTCTCCTTATGTACCTATACTCTCCACTCGAGAACTAAAGACAGAGTCTCACTATTAATGGAAAAAAAAATTAATGGAATTTTCTTTTATCATTTGCTATCCAGCTTCCAGCGTAGCACAATATATCTTAATAGGCGCTTACAACGGCAGCGCTAATGATTGTTATCAGTGGTTGTAAGCTTTTGTCGTAGCTTGTTGCGGTTTCTCCTTATGTACCTATACTCTCCACTCGAGAACTAAAGACAGAGTCTCTCTATTAATGGAAAAAAAAATTAATGGAATGTTCTTTTATCATTTGCTATCCAGCTTCCAGCGTAGCGTAATATATCTTAATAGGCGCTTACAACGGTCGCGCTTATGATTATTATCAGTGGTTTTAAACTTTTGTCGTAGCTAGTTGCGGTTTCTCCTTATGTACCTATGCTCTCCACTCGTGAACTAAAGACAGAGTCTCTCTATTAATGGAAAAAAAATTTAATGAAATTTTCTTTTATCATTTGCTATCCAGCTTCCAGCAAAGCATAATATATCTTAATAGGCGCTTACAACGGCCGCGCTAATGATTATTATCACTGGTTTTAATCTTTTGTCGTAGCTTGTTGCGGTTTCTCCTTATGTACCTATACTCTCCACACGAGAACTAAAGACAGAGTCTCTGTATTAATGGAAAAAAAATTAATGGAATTTTCTTTTATCATTTGCTATCCAGCTTCCAGCGTAGCATAATATATCTTAATAGGCGCTTACAACGGCCGCGCTAATGATTATTATCACTGGTTTTAAGCGTTTGTCGCAGTTTCTTGGGGCTTCTCCTTATGTACCTATACTCTCCACTCGAGAACTAAAGACAGAGTCTCTCTATTAATGAAAAAAAAAATGAATGGAATTTTCTTTTATCATTTGCTATCCAGCTTCCAACGTAGCATAATATATCTTAATAGGCGCTTAAAACGGGCGCGCTAATGATTATTATCACTGATTTTAAACTTTTGTCGTAGCTTGTTTGGGCGTCTCCTTATGTACCTATACTCTCCACTCGAGAACTAAAGACAGAGTCTCTCTATTAAAGGAATAAAAATTAGTGGATTTTTTTTTTATCATTTGCTATCCAGACTCCAGCGAAGCATAATATTTCTTAATAGGCGCCTACAACGGGTGCGCTAATGATTATTATCACTTATTTTAAACTTTTGCCGTACCTTGTTGCGGCTTCTCCTTATGTAACTATACTCTCTACTCGAGAACTAAGGACAGAGTCTCTCTATTAATGGAAAAAAAAATTAATGGAATTTTTTTCTATCATTTGCTATCCAGCTTGCAGCGTAGCATAATATATCTTAATAGGCGCTTACAGCGGGCGCGTTAATGATTATTAACACTGGTTTTAACCTTTTGTCGTAGCTTGTTGGGACTTCTCCTTATGTACCTATACTCTCCACTCGAGAACTAAAGACAGAGTCTCTCCATTAATGGAATAAAAATTAATGGAATTTTTTTTTATCATTTGCTATGCAGCTTCCAGCGTAGCATAATATATCTTAATAGGCGCTTACAACGGCCGCGCTAATGATTATTATCAGTGGTTTTAAACTTTTGTCGTAGCTTGTTGGGGCTTCTCCTTATGTACCTATACTCTCCACTCGAGAACTAAAGACAGAGTCTCTCAATTAATGGAAAAAGAAAAATTAATGGAATTTTCTTTTATCATTTGCTATCCAGCTTCCAGCGTAGCATAATGTATCTTAATAGGCGCTTACAACGGTCGCGCTAATGATTATTATCACTGGTTTTAAACTTTTGTTGTAGCTTGTTGGGGCTTCTCCTTATGTACCTATACTCTCCACTCGAGAACTAAAGACAGAGTCTCACTATTAATGGAAAAAAAAATTAATGGAATTTTCTTTTATCATTTGCTATCCAGCTTCCAGCGTAGCATAATATATCTTAATAGGCGCTTACAACGGCAGCGCTAATGATTGTTATCAGTGGTTGTAAGCTTTTGTCGTAGCTTGTTGCGGTTTCTCCTTATGTGCCTATACTCTCCACTCGAGAACTTAAGACAGAGTCTCTCTATTAATGGAAAAAAAAATTAATGGAATTTTCTTTTATCATTTGCTATCCAGCTTCCAGCGTAGCATAATATATCTAAATAGGCGCTTACAACGGCCGCGCTAATGATTATTATCACTGGTTTTAAACATTTGTCATAGCTTGTTGGGGCTTCTCCTTATGTACCTATACTCTCCACTCGAGAACTAAAGACAGAGTCTCTCTATTAATGGAAAAAAAAATTAATGGAATTTTCTTTTATCATTTGCTATCCAGCTTCCAGCGTAGAATAATATATCTTAATAGGCGCTTACAACGGCCGCGCTAATAATTATTATCAGTGGTTTTAAACTTTTGTCGTAGCTTGTTGCGGTTTCGCCCTATGTACCTACACTCTCCACTCGAGAACTAAAGACAGAGCCTTTCTATTAATGGAAAAAAAAATTATTGGAATGTTCTTTTATCATTTGCTATCCAGCTTCCAGCGTAGCATAATATATCTTAATAGGCGCTTACAACGGCCACGCTAATGATTATTATCACTGGTTTTAAACTTTTGTCGTAGCTTGTTGGGGCTTCTCCTTATGTACCTATACTCTCCACTCGAGAACTAAAGACAGAGTCTCTCTATTAATGGAAAAAAAAATTAATGGAATTTTCCTTTATCATTTGCTATCCAGCTTCCAGCGTAGCATAATATATCTTAATAGGCGCTTACAACGGTCGCGCTTATGATTATTATCAGTGGTTTTAAACTTTTGTCGTAGCTAGTTGCGGTTTCTCCTTATGTACCTATGCTCTCCACTCATGAACTAAAGACAGAGTCTCTCTATTAATGGAAAAAAAATTTAATGAAATTTTCTTTTATCATTTGCTATCCAGCTTCCAGCAAAGCATAATATATCTTAATAGGCGCTTACAACGGCCGCGCTAATGATTATTATCACTGGTTTTAATCTTTTGTCGTAGCTTGTTGGGGCTTCTCCTTATGTACCTATACTCTCCACTCGAGAACTGAAGACAGAGTCTCTCTATTAATGGAAAAAAAATTAATGGAATTTTCTTTTATCATTTGCTATCCAGCTTCCAGCGTGGCATAATATATCTTAATAGGCGCTTACAACGGCCGGGCTAATGATTATTATCAGTGGTTTTATTCTTTTGTCGTAGCTTGTTGCGGTTTCTCCTTATGTACCTATACTCTCCACACGAGAACTAAAGACAGAGTCTCTGTATTAATGGAAAAAAAATTAATGGAATTTTCTTTTATCATTTGCTATCCAGCTTCCAGCGTAGCATAATATATCTTAATAGGCGCTTACAACGGCCGCGCTAATGATTATTATCACTGGTTTTAAGCGTTTGTCGCAGCTTCTTGGGGCTTCTCCTTATGTACCTATACTCTCCACTCGAGAACTAAAGACAGAGTCTCTCTATTAATGGAATAAAAAATTAATGGAATTTTCTTTTATCATTTGCTATCCAGCCTCCAGCGTAGCATAAAATATCTTAATAGGCACTTACAACGGCCGCGCTAAGGATAATTATCACTGGTTTTAAACCTTTGTCGTAGCTTGTTGCGGTTTCTCCTTATGTACCTATACTCTCCACTCGAGAACTAACGACAGAGTTTCTCTGTTAATGGAAAAAAAAATTAATGGAATTTTTTTTTATCATTTGCTATCCAGCTTCCATCTTAGCATCATATATCTTAATAGGCGCATACAACGGGCGCTCTAATGATTATTATCACTGGTTTTAAACTTTTGTCGTAGCTTGTTGGGGCTTCTCCTTATGTACCTATACTCTCCACTTGAGAACTAAAGACAGAGTCTCTCTATTAATGGAAAAAAAAATTAATGGAATTTTTTTTTGTCATTTGCTATCAAGACTCCAGCGTAGCATAATATATATTAATAGGCGCCTACAACGGGTGCGCTAATGATTATTATCACTTATTTTAATTTTTTGCCGTAGCTTGTTGAGGCTTCTCCTTATGTAACTATACTCTCTACTCGAGAACTAAAGACAGAGTCTCTCTATTAATGGAAAAAAAAATTAATGGAATTTTTTTTTTATCATTTGCTATGCAGCTTCCAGCGTAGCATAATATATCTTAATAGGCGCTTACAACGGGCGCGCTAATGATTATTATCACTGGATGTAAGCTTTTGTCGTAGGTTGTTGGGGCTTCTCCTTATGTACCTATACTCTCCACTCGAGAAGTAAAGACAGAGTCTCTCCATTAATGGAATAAAAATTAATGGAATTTTTTTTTATCATTTGCTATGCAGCTTCCAGCGTAGCATAGTATATCTTAATAGGCGCTTACAACGATCGCGCTAATGATTATTATCACTGGTCTTAAATGTTTGTCGTAGCTTGTTGGGTCTTCTCCTTATGTACCTATACTCTCCACTCGAGAGCTAAACACAGAGTCTGTTTATTAATGGAAAAAAAAATTAATCTAACTTTTTTTTATCATTTGCTATCCAGCTTCCAGCGTAGCATAATATATCTTAATAGGCGCTTACAACGGCCGCGCTAAGGATTATTATCAGTGGTTTTAAACTTTTGTCGTAGCTTGTTGGGGCTTCTCCTTATGTTTCTATACTCTCCAATTGAGAACTAAAGACAGAGTCTCTCTTATAATGGAAAAAAAAATTAATGGAATTTTTTTTTTTTGTCATTTGCTATCAAGCTTCCAGCGTAGCATTATATACCTATACCTATATACCTATACTCTCCACTCGAGAACTGAAGACAGAGCCTCTCTATTAATGGAAAAAAAAATTAATGGAATTCTCTTTTATTATTTGCTATCCAGCTTCCAGAGCGGCATAATATATCTTAATAGGCGCTTACAACGGGCTCGCTAATGATTATTATCACTGGTTTTAAACTTTTGTCGTAGCTTGTTTGGGCTTCTCCTTATGTACCTATACTCTCCACTCGAGAACTAAACACAGAGTCTCTCTATTAATGGAAAAAAAATTAATGGAATTTTTTTTTATCATTTGCTATCCAGCTTCCAGCGTAGCATAATATATCTTAATAGGCGCTTACAACGGGCGCGCTAATGATTATTATCATTGGTTTTAAACTTTTGTCGTAGCTGGTTGGGGCATCTCCTTATGTACCTATACTCTCCACTCGAGAACTAAAGACAGAGTCTATCTATAATTGGAAAAAAAAATTAATGGAATTTTCTTTTATCATTTGCTATCCAGCTTCCAGCGTAGCATAATATATCTTAATAGGCGCTTACAACGGCCGCGCTAATGATTTTTATCACTGGTTTTAAACTTTTGTCGTAGCTTGTTGGGGCTTCTCCTTATGTACCTATACTCTCCACTCGAGAACTAAAGACAGAGTCTCTCTATTAATGGAAAAAAAATTAATGGAATTTTCTTTTATCATTTGCTATCCAGCTTCCAGCGTAGCATAATATATCTTAATAGGCGCTTACAACGGCCGCGCTAATGATTATTATCAGTGGTTTTAAACTTTTGTCGTAGCTTGTTGGGGCTTCTCCTTATGTACCTATACTCTCCACTCAAGAAATAATGACAGAGTCTCTCTATTAATGGAAAAAAAAATTAATGGAATTTTCTTTTATCATTTGTTATCCAGCTTCCAGCGTAGCATAATATATCTTAATGGGCGCTTGCAACGGCCACACTAATGATTATTATCACTGGTTTTAAACTTTTGTCGTAGCTTGTTGGGGCTTCTCCCTATGTACCTATACTCTCCACTCGAGAAGTAAAGACAGAGTCTCTCTATTAGTGGAAAAAAAATTAATGGAATTTTCTTTTATCATTTGCTATCCAGCTACCAGCGTAGCATATTATATCTTAATAGGCGCTTACAACGGCCGCGCTAATGATTATTATCACTGGTTTTAAACTTTTGTCGTAGCTTGTTGGGGCTTCTCCTTATGTACCTATACTCTCCACTCGAGAACTGAAGACAGAGCCTCTCTATTAATGGAAAAAAAAATTAATGGAATTCTCTTTTATCATTTGCTATCCAGCTTCCAGAGCGGCATAATATATCTTAATAGGCGCTTACAACGGCCGCGCTAATGATTATTATCAGTGGTTTTAAACTTTTGACGTAGCTTGTTGCGGTTTCTCCTTATGTACCTATACTCTCCACTCGAGAACTAAAGACAGAGTCTCTCTATTAATGGAAAAAAAAATTATTGGAATTTTCTTTTATCATTTGCTATCCAGCTTCCAGCGTAGCATAATATATCTTAATAGGCGCTTACAACGGCCGCGCTAATGATTATTATCACTGGTTTTAAGCGTTTGTCGCAGCTTCTTGGGGCTTCTCCTTATGTACCTATACTCTCCACTCGAGAACTAAAGACAGAGTCTCTCTATTAATGGAATAAAAAATTAATGGAATTTTCTTTTATCATTTGCTATCCAGCCTCCAGCGTAGCATAAAATATCTTAATAGGCACTTACAACGGCCGGGCTAAGGATTATTATCACTGGTTTTAAACCTTTGTCGTAGCTTGTTGCGGTTTCTCCTTATGTACCTATACTCTCCACTCGAGAACTAACGACAGAGTTTCTCTGTTAATGGAAAAAAAAATTAATGGAATTTTTTTTTATCATTTGCTATCCAGCTTCCATCTTAGCATCATATATCTTAATAGGCGCATACAACGGGCGCTCTAATGATTATTATCACTGGTTTTAAACTTTTGTCATAGCTTGTTGGGGCTTCTCCTTATGTACCTATACTCTCCACTTGAGAACTAAAGACAGAGTCTCTCTATTAATGGAAAAAAAAATTAATGGAATTTTTTTTTGTCATTTGCTATCAAGACTCCAGCGTAGCATAATATATATTAATAGGCGCCTACAACGGGTGCGCTAATGATTATTATCACTTATTTTAATTTTTTGCCGTAGCTTGTTGAGGCTTCTCCTTATGTAACTATACTCTCTACTCGAGAACTAAAGACAGAGTCTCTCTATTAATGGAAAAAAAAATTAATGGAATTTTTTTCTATCATTTGCTATCCAGCTTCCAGCGTAGCATAATATATCTTAGTAGGCGCTTACAACGGGCGCGCTAATGATTATTATCACTGGTTTTAAACTTTTGCCGTAGCTTGTTGGGGCTTCTCCTTATGTACCTATACTCTCCACTCGAGAACTAAAGACAGAGTCTCTCCATTAATGGAATAAAAGTTAATGGAATTTTTTTTTTATCATTTGCTATGCAGCTTCCAGCGTAGCATAATATATCTTAATAGGCGCTTACAACGGGCGCACTAATGATTATTATCACTGGATGTAAGCTTTTGTCGTAGGTTGTTGGGGCTTCTCCTTATGTACCTATACTCTCCACTCGAGAAGTAAAGACAGAGTCTCTCCATTAATGGAATAAAAATTAATGGAATTTTTTTTTATCATTTGCTATGCAGCTTCCAGCGTAGCATAGTATATCTTAATAGGCGCTTACAACGATCGCGCTAATGATTATTATCACTGGTCTTAAATGTTTGTCGTAGCTTGTTGGGTCTTCTCCTTATGTACCTATACTCTCCACTCGAGAGCTAAACACAGAGTCTGTTTATTAATGGAAAAAAAAATTAATCTAACTTTTTTTTATCATTTGCTATCCAGCTTCCAGCGTAGCATAATATATCTTAATAGGCGCTTACAACGGCCGCGCTAAGGATTATTATCAGTGGTTTTAAACTTTTGTCGTAGCTTGTTGGGGCTTCTCCTTATGTTTCTATACTCTCCAATTGAGAACTAAAGACAGAGTCTCTCTTATAATGGAAAAAAAAATTAATGGAATTTTTTTTTTTTGTCATTTGCTATCAAGCTTCCAGCGTAGCATTATATACCTATACCTATATACCTATACTCTCCACTCGAGAACTGAAGACAGAGCCTCTCTATTAATGGAAAAAAAAATTAATGGAATTCTCTTTTATTATTTGCTATCCAGCTTCCAGAGCGGCATAATATATCTTAATAGGCGCTTACAACGGGCTCGCTAATGATTATTATCACTGGTTTTAAACTTTTGTCGTAGCTTGTTTGGGCTTCTCCTTATGTACCTATACTCTCCACTCGAGAACTAAACACAGAGTCTCTCTATTAATGGAAAAAAAATTAATGGAATTTTTTTTTATCATTTGCTATCCAGCTTCCAGCGTAGCATAATATATCTTAATAGGCGCTTACAACGGGCGCGCTAATGATTATTATCACTGGTTTTAAACTTTTGTCGTAGCTGGTTGGGGCATCTCCTTATGTACCTATACTCTCCACTCGAGAACTAAAGACAGAGTCTATCTATAATTGGAAAAAAAAATTAATGGAATTTTCTTTTATCATTTGCTATCCAGCTTCCAGCGTAGCATAATATATCTTAATAGGCGCTTACAACGGCCGCGCTAATGATTATTATCACTGGTTTTAAACTTTTGTCGTAGCTTGTTGGGGCTTCTCCTTATGTACCTATACTCTCCACTCGAGAACTAAAGACAGAGTCTCTCTATTAATGGAAAAAAAATTAATGGAATTTTCTTTTATCATTTGCTATCCAGTTTCCAGCGTAGCATAATATATCTTAATAGGCGCTTACAACGGCCGCGCTAATGATTATTATCAGTGGTTTTAAACTTTTGTCGTAGCTTGTTGGGGCTTCTCCTTATGTACCTATACTCTCCACTCAAGAAATAATGACAGAGTCTCTCTATTAATGGAAAAAAAAATTAATGGAATTTTCTTTTATCATTTGTTATCCAGCTTCCAGCGTAGCATAATATATCTTAATGGGCGCTTGCAACGGCCACACTAATGATTATTATCACTGGTTTTAAACTTTTGTCGTAGCTTGTTGGGGCTTCTCCCTATGTACCTATACTCTCCACTCGAGAAGTAAAGACAGAGTCTCTCTATTAGTGGAAAAAAAATTAATGGAATTTTCTTTTATCATTTGCTATCCAGCTACCAGCGTAGCATATTATATCTTAATAGGCGCTTACAACGGCCGCGCTAATGATTATTATCACTGGTTTTAAACTTTTGTCGTAGCTTGTTGGGGCTTCTCCTTATGTACCTATACTCTCCACTCGAGAACTGAAGACAGAGCCTCTCTATTAATGGAAAAAAAAATTAATGGAATTCTCTTTTATCATTTGCTATCCAGCTTCCAGAGCGGCATAATATATCTTAATAGGCGCTTACAACGGCCGCGCTAATGATTATTATCAGTGGTTTTAAACTTTTGACGTAGCTTGTTGCGGTTTCTCCTTATGTACCTATACTCTCCACTCGAGAACTAAAGACAGAGTCTCTCTATTAATGGAAAAAAAAATTAATGGAATTTTCTTTTATCATTTGCTATCCAGCTTCCAGCGTAGCATAATATATCTTAATAGGCGCTTACAACGTCCGCGCTAATGATTATTATCACTGGTTTTAAACTTTTGTCGTAGCTTGTTGGGGCTTCTCCTTATGTACTTATACTCTCCACTCGAGAACTAAAGACAGAGTCTCTCTATTAATGGAAAAAAAAATTAATGGAATTTTCTTTTATCATTTGCTATCCAGCCTCCAGCGTAGCATAATATATCTTAATAGGCGCTTACAACGGCCGCGCTATTGATTATTATCAGTGGTTTTAAACTTTTGTCGTAGCTTGTTGCGGTTTCTCCTTATGTACCTATACTCTCCACTCGAGATCTAAAGACAGAGTCTCTCTATTAATGGAAAAAAAAAATTAATGGAATTTTCTTTTATCATTTGCTATCCAGCTTCCAGCGTAGCACAGTATATATTAATAGACGCTTACAACGGCCGCGCTAATGATTATTATCACTGGTTTTAAACTTTTGTCGCAGCTTGTTGGGGCTTTTCTTTATGTACCTATACTCTCCACTCGAGAACTAAAGACAGAGTCTCTCTATTAATGGAAAAAAAAATTAATGGAATTTTCTTTTATCATTTGCTATCCAGCTTCCAGCGTAGCATAATATATCTTAATAGGCGCTTACAACAGCCGCGCTAATGATTATTATCGGTGGTTTTAAACTTTTGTCGAAGCTTGTTGGGGGTTCTCCTTATGTACCTATACTCTCCACTTGAGAACTAAAGACAGAGTCTCTCTATTAATGGAAAAAGAAAAATTAATGGAATTTTCTTTTATCATTTGCTATCCAGCTTCCAGCGTAGCATAATGTATCTTAATAGGCGCTTACAACGGTCGCGCTAATGATTATTATCACTGGTTTTAAACTTTTGTCGTAGCTTGTTGGGGCTTTTCCTTATGTACCTATACTCTCCACTCGAGAACTAAAGACAGAGTCTCTCTATTAATGGAAAAAAAAATTAATGGAATTTTCTTTTATCATTTGCTATCCAGCTTCCAGCGTAGCATATTATATCTTAATAGGCGCTTACAACGGCCGCGCTAATGATTGTTATCAGTGGTTGTAAGCTTTTGTCGTAGCTTGTTGCGGTTTCTCCTTATGTACCTATACTCTCCACTCGAGAACTAAAGACAGAGTCTCTCTATTAATGGAAAAAAAAATTAATGGAATTTTCTTTTATCATTTGCTATCCAGCTTCCAGCGTAGCATAATATATCTTAATAGGCGCTTACAACGGCCGCGCTAATGATTATTATCACTGGTTTTAAACTTATGTCGTAGCTTGTTGGGGCTTCTCCTTATGTACCTATACTCTCCACTCGAGAACTAAACACAGAGTCTCTCTATTAATGGAAAAAAAAATTAATGGAATTTTCTTTTATCATTTGCTATCCAGCTTCCAGCGTAGCATAATATATCTTAATAGGCGCTTACAACGGGTGCGCTTATGATTATTATCACTGGTTTTAAACTTTTGTCGTAGCTTGTTGGGGCTTCTCCTTATGTACCTATACTCTCCACTCAAGAACTAAACACAGAGTCTCTCTATTAATGGAAAAAAAACTAATGGTTTTTTTTTATCACTTGCTATCCAGCTTTCAGCGTAGCATAATATATCTTAATAGGCGCTTACAACGGGCGCGCAAATGATTATTACCACTGGTTTTAAACTTTTGTCGTAGCTTGTTGTGGCTTTTCCTTATGTACCTATACTCTCCACTTGAGAACTAACGACAGAGTTTCTCTGTTAATGGAAAAAAAAATTAATGGAATTTTTTTTATCACTTGCTATCCAGCTTTCAGCGTAGCATAATATATCTTAATAGGCGCTTACAACGGGCGCGCTAATGATTATTATCACTGGTTTTAAACTTTTGTCGTAGCTTGTTGGGGCTTCTCCTTATGTACCTATACTCTCCACTTGAGAACTAACGACAGAGTTTCTCTGTTAATGGAAAAAAAATTAATGGATTTTTTTTTATCATTTGCTATCCAGCTTCCAGCGTGGCATAATATATCTTAATAGGCGCTTACAACGGGTGCGCTTATGATTATTATCACTGGTTTTAAACTTTTGTCGTAGCTTGTTGGGGCTTCTCCTTATGTACCTATACTCTCGACTCAAGAACTAAACACAGAGTCTCTCTATTAATGGAAAAAAAACTAATGTTTTTTTTTTATCACTTGCTATCCAGCTTTCAGCGTAGCATAATATATCTTAATAGGCGCTTACAACGGGCGCGCAAATGATTATTACCACTGGTTTTAAACTTTTGTCGTAGCTTGTTGTGGCTTTTCCTTATGTACCTATACTCTCCACTTGAGAACTAACGACAGAGTTTCTCTGTTAATGGAAAAAAAAATTAATGGAATTTTTTTTATCACTTGCTATCCAGCTTTCAGCGTAGCATAATATATCTTAATAGGCGCTTACAACGGGCGCGCTAATGATTATTATCACTGGTTTTAAACTTTTGTCGTAGCTTGTTGGGGCTTCTCCATATGTACCTATACTCTCCACTTGAGAACTAACGACAGAGTTTCTCTGTTAATGGAAAAAAAAATTAATGGATTTTTTTTTATCATTTGCTATCCAGCTTCCAGCGTGGCATAATATATCTTAATAGGCGCTTACAACGGCCGCGCTAATGATTATTATCACTGGTTTTAAACTTTTGTCGTAGCTTATTGAGGCTTCTCCTTACGTACCTATACTCTCCACTCGAGAACTAAAGACAGAGTCTCTCTATTAATGGAAAAAAAATTAATGGAATTTTTTTCTGTCATTTGCTATCCAGCTTCCAGCGTAGCATAATATATCTTAACAGGCGCTTACAACGGCCGCGCTAATGATTATTATCACTGGTTTTAAACTTTTGTCGTAGCTTTTTGGGGCTTCTCCTTATGTACCTATATTCTCCACTCGAGAACTAAACACAGACTCTCTCTATTAATGGAAAAAAAAATTAATGGAATTTTTTTTTATCATTTGCTATCCAGCTTCCAGCGTAGCATAATATATCTTAATAGGCGCTTACAACGGGCGCGCTAATGATTATTATCACTGGTTATAAACTTTTGTCGTAGCTTGTTGGGGCTTCTCCTTATGTTCCCATACTCTCCACTCGAGAACTAAAGACAGAGTCTCTGTATTAATGGAAAAAAAATTAATGGAATTTTTTTTTGTCATTTGCTATCCAGCTTCCAGCGTAGCATAATATATCTTAATAGGCGCTTACAACGGCCGCGCTAATGATTATTATCACTGGTTTTAAACTTTTGTCGTAGCTTGTTGGGGCTTCTCCTTATGTACCTATACTCTACACTCGAGAAGTAAAGACAGAGTCTCTCTATTAATTAAAAAAAAATTAGTGGAATTTTTTTTTTATCATTTGCTATCCAGCTTCCAGCGTAGCATAATATATCTTAATAGGCGCTTACAACGGGCGCGCTAATGATTATTATCACTGGTTTTAAACTTTTGTCGTAGCTTGTTGGGGCTTCTCCTTATGTACCCATACTCTCCACTCGAGAAATAAAGATAGAGTCTCTCTATTAATGGAAAAAAAATTAATGGAATTTTTTTTTGTCATTTGCTATCCAGCTTCCAGCGTAGCATAATATATCTTAATAGGCGCTTACAACGGCCGCGCTAATGATTATTATTACTGGTTTTAACCTTTTGTCGTAGGTTGTTGGGGCTTCTCCTTATGTACCTATACTCTCCACTCGAGAACAAAACACAGAGTCTCTCTATTAATGGAAAAAAAAATTAATGGAAGTTTTTTTCATTTGCTATCCAGCTTCCAGCGTAGCATAATATATCTTAATAGGCGCTTACAACGGGCGCGTTAATGATTATTATCACTGGTTTTAAACTTTTGTCGTAGCTTGTTGGGGCTTCTCCTTATGTACCCATACTGTCCACTCGAGAACTAAAGACAGAGTCTCTCTATTAATGGAAAAAAAATTAATGGAATTTTTTTTTGTCATTTGCTATCCAGCTTCCAGCGTAGCATAATATATCATAATAAGCGCTTACAATGGGTGCGCTAATGATTATTGTTACTGGTTTTAAACTTTTGTCGTAGCTTGTTGGGGCTTCTCCTTGTGTACCTATACTCTCCACTCGAGAACTAATCACAGAGTCTCTCTATTAATGGAAAAAAAGATTAATGGAATTATTTTTAACACTTGCTATCCAGCTTTCAGCGTAGCATAATATATCTTAATAGGCGCTTAAAACGGGCGCGCTAATGATTATTGTCAATGGATTTAAACTTTTGTCGTAGCTTGTTGGGGCTTCTCCTTATGTACCCATACTCTCCACTCGAGAACTAAAGACAGAGTCTCTCCATTTAAGGAATAAAAATTAATGGAATTTTTTTTTGTCATTTGCTATCCAGCTTCCAGCGTAGCATAATATATCTTAATAGGCGCTTACAACGGGCGCGCTAATGATTATTGTCACTGGATTTAAACTTTTGTCGTAGCTCGTTGGGGCTTCTCCTTATGTACCCATACTCTCCACTCGAGAACTAAAGACAGAGTCTCTCTATTAATGGAAAAAAAAATTAATGGAATTTTCTTATATCATTTGCTATCCAGCTTCCAGCGTAGCATAATATATCTTAATAAGCGCTTACAACGGCCGCGCTAATGATTGTTATCAGTGGTTGTAAGCTTTTGTCGTAGCTTGTTGCGGTTTCTCCTTATGTACCTATACTCTCCACTCGAGAACTAAAGACAGAGTCTCTCTATTAATGGAAAAAAAAATTAATGGAATTTTCTTTTGTCATTTGCTATCCAGCTTCCAGCGTAGCATAATATATCTTAATAGGCGCTTACAACGGCCGCGCTAATGATTATTATCACTGGTTTTAAACTTATGTCGTAGCTTGTTGGGGCTTCTCCTTATGTACCTATACTCTCCACTCGAGAACTAAAGACAGAGTCTCTCTATTAATGGAAAAAAAAATTAATGGAATTTTCTTTTATCATTTGCTATCCAGCTTCCAGCGTAGCATAATATATCTTAATAGGCGCTTACAACGGCCGCGCTAATGATTATTATCAGTGGTTTTAAACTTTTGTCGTAGCTTGTTGCGGTTTCGCCCTATGTACCTATACTCTCCACTCGAGAACTAAAGACGGAGTCTCTCTATTAATGGAAAAAAAATTAATGGAATTTTCTTTTATCATTTGCTATCCAGCTTCCAGCGTAGCATAATATATCTTAATAGGCGCCTACAACGGGCGCGCTAATGATTATTATCTTTGGTTTTAAACTTTTGTCGTAGCTTGTTGGGGCTTCTCCTTATGTACCCATACTCTCCAGTCGAGAACTAAAGACAGAGGCTCTTTATTAATGGAAAAAAAATTAATGGAATTTTTTTTTGTCATTTGCTATCCAGCTTCCAGCGTAGCATAATATATCACAATAGGCGCTTACAACGGGCGCGCTAATGATTATTATCATTGGTTTTAAACTTTTGTCGTAGCTTGTTGGGGCTTCTCCTTATGTACCTATACTCTCCAATCGAGAACTAAAGACAGAGTCTCTCTATTAATGGAAAAAAAAAATTAATGGTATTTTTTTTTATCATTTGCTACCCAGCTTCCAGCGTAGCATAATACATCTTAATAGGCGGTTACAACGGCCGCGCTAATGATTATTATCACTGGTTTTAAACTTTGGTCGTAGCTTGTTGCGGTTTCTCTTTATGTACCTAAACTCTCCACTCGAGAACTAAAGACAGAGTCTCTGTATTAATGGAAAAAAAATTAATGGAATTTTTTTTTGTCATTTGCTATCCAGCTTCCAGCGTAGCATAATATATCTTAATAGGCGCTTACAACGGCCGCGCTAATGATTATTATCACTGGTTTTAAACTTTTGTCGTAGCTTGTTGGGGCTTCTCCTTATGTACCTATACTCTACACTCGAGAAGTAAAGACAGAGTCTCTCTATTAATTAAAAAAAAATTAGTGGAATTTTTTTTTTATCATTTGCTATCCAGCTTCCAGCGTAGCATAATATATCTTAATAGGCGCTTACAACGGGCGCGCTAAAGATTATTATCACTGGTTTTAAACTTTTGTCGTAGCTTGTTGGGGCTTCTCCTTATGTACCCATACTCTCCACTCGAGAAATAAAGATAGAGTCTCTCTATTAATGGAAAAAAAATTAATGGAATTTTTTTTTGTCATTTGCTATCCAGCTTCCAGCGTAGCATAATATATCTTAATAGGCGCTTACAACGGCCGCGCTAATGATTATTATTACTGGTTTTAACCTTTTGTCGTAGGTTGTTGGGGCTTCTCCTTATGTACCTATACTCTCCACTCGAGAACAAAACACAGAGTCTCTCTATTAATGGAAAAAAAAATTAATGGAAGTTTTTTTCATTTGCTATCCAGCTTCCAGCGTAGCATAATATATCTTAATAGGCGCTTACAACGGGCGCGTTAATGATTATTATCACTGGTTTTAAACTTTTGTCGTAGCTTGTTGGGGCTTCTCCTTATGTACCCATACTGTCCACTCGAGAACTAAAGACAGAGTCTCTCTATTAATGGAAAAAAAATTAATGGAATTTTTTTTTGTCATTTGCTATCCAGCTTCCAGCGTAGCATAATATATCATAATAAGCGCTTACAATGGGTGCGCTAATGATTATTGTTACTGGTTTTAAACTTTTGTCGTAGCTTGTTGGGGCTTCTCCTTGTGTACCTATACTCTCCACTCGAGAACTAATCACAGAGTCTCTCTATTAATGGAAAAAAAGATTAATGGAATTATTTTTAACACTTGCTATCCAGCTTTCAGCGTAGCATAATATATCTTAATAGGCGCTTAAAACGGGCGCGCTAATGATTATTGTCAATGGATTTAAACTTTTGTCGTAGCTTGTTGGGGCTTCTCCTTATGTACCCATACTCTCCACTCGAGAACTAAAGACAGAGTCTCTCCATTTAAGGAATAAAAATTAATGGAATTTTTTTTTGTCATTTGCTATCCAGCTTCCAGCGTAGCATAATATATCTTAATAGGCGCTTACAACGGGCGCGCTAATGATTATTGTCACTGGATTTAAACTTTTGTCGTAGCTCGTTGGGGCTTCTCCTTATGTACCCATACTCTCCACTCGAGAACTAAAGACAGAGTCTCTCTATTAATGGAAAAAAAAATTAATGGAATTTTCTTATATCATTTGCTATCCAGCTTCCAGCGTAGCATAATATATCTTAATAAGCGCTTACAACGGCCGCGCTAATGATTGTTATCAGTGGTTGTAAGCTTTTGTCGTAGCTTGTTGCGGTTTCTCCTTATGTACCTATACTCTCC
This sequence comes from Schistocerca serialis cubense, assembly GCF_023864345.2. NCBI lineage: Eukaryota > Metazoa > Arthropoda > Insecta > Orthoptera > Acrididae > Schistocerca > Schistocerca serialis. The sequence continues at coordinate 53,254,640 of NC_064639.1, forward strand.
ACTCGAGAACTAAAGACAGAGTCTCTCTATTAATGGAAAAAAAAATTAATGGAATTTTCTTTTGTCATTTGCTATCCAGCTTCCAGCGTAGCATAATATATCTTAATAGGCGCTTACAACGGCCGCGCTAATGATTATTATCACTGGTTTTAAACTTATGTCGTAGCTTGTTGGGGCTTCTCCTTATGTACCTATACTCTCCACTCGAGAACTAAAGACAGAGTCTCTCTATTAATGGAAAAAAAAATTAATGGAATTTTCTTTTATCATTTGCTATCCAGCTTCCAGCGTAGCATAATATATCTTAATAGGCGCTTACAACGGCCGCGCTAATGATTATTATCAGTGGTTTTAAACTTTTGTCGTAGCTTGTTGCGGTTTCGCCCTATGTACCTATACTCTCCACTCGAGAACTAAAGACGGAGTCTCTCTATTAATGGAAAAAAAATTAATGGAATTTTCTTTTATCATTTGCTATCCAGCTTCCAGCGTAGCATAATATATCTTAATAGGCGCCTACAACGGGCGCGCTAATGATTATTATCTTTGGTTTTAAACTTTTGTCGTAGCTTGTTGGGGCTTCTCCTTATGTACCCATACTCTCCAGTCGAGAACTAAAGACAGAGGCTCTTTATTAATGGAAAAAAAATTAATGGAATTTTTTTTTGTCATTTGCTATCCAGCTTCCAGCGTAGCATAATATATCACAATAGGCGCTTACAACGGGCGCGCTAATGATTATTATCACTGGTTTTAAACTTTTGTCGTAGCTTGTTGGGGCTTCTCCTTATGTACCTATACTCTCCAATCGAGAACTAAAGACAGAGTCTCTCTATTAATGGAAAAAAAAAATTAATGGTATTTTTTTTTATCATTTGCTACCCAGCTTCCAGCGTAGCATAATACATCTTAATAGGCGGTTACAACGGCCGCGCTAATGATTATTATCACTGGTTTTAAACTTTGGTCGTAGCTTGTTGCGGTTTCTCTTTATGTACCTAAACTCTCCACTCGAGAACTAAAGACAGAGTCTCTGTATTAATGGAAAAAAAATTAATGGAATTTTTTTTTGTCATTTGCTATCCAGCTTCCAGCGTAGCATAATATATCTTAATAGGCGCTTACAACGGCCGCGCTAATGATTATTATCACTGGTTTTAAACTTTTGTCGTAGCTTGTTGGGGCTTCTCCTTATGTACCTATACTCTACACTCGAGAAGTAAAGACAGAGTCTCTCTATTAATTAAAAAAAAATTAGTGGAATTTTTTTTTTAACATTTGCTATCCAGCTTCCAGCGTAGCATAATATATCTTAATAGGCGCTTACAACGGGCGCGCTAATGATTATTATCACTGGTTTTAAACTTTTGTCGTAGCTTGTTGGGGCTTCTCCTTATGTACCCATACTCTCCACTCGAGAAATAAAGATAGAGTCTCTCTATTAATGGAAAAAAAATTAATGGAATTTTTTTTTTGTCATTTGCTATCCAGCTTCCAGCGTAGCATAATATATCTTAATAGGCGCTTACAACGGCCGCGCTAATGATTATTATTACTGGTTTTAACCTTTTGTCGTAGGTTGTTGGGGCTTCTCCTTATGTACCTATACTCTCCACTCGAGAACAAAACACAGAGTCTCTCTATTAATGGAAAAAAAAATTAATGGAAGTTTTTTTCATTTGCTATCCAGCTTCCAGCGTAGCATAATATATCTTAATAGGCGCTTACAACGGGCGCGTTAATGATTATTATCACTGGTTTTAAACTTTTGTCGTAGCTTGTTGGGGCTTCTCCTTATGTACCCATACTGTCCACTCGAGAACTAAAGACAGAGTCTCTCTATTAATGGAAAAAAAATTAATGGAATTTTTTTTTGTCATTTGCTATCCAGCTTCCAGCGTAGCATAATATATCATAATAAGCGCTTACAATGGGTGCGCTAATGATTATTGTTACTGGTTTTAAACTTTTGTCGTAGCTTGTTGGGGCTTCTCCTTGTGTACCTATACTCTCCACTCGAGAACTAATCACAGAGTCTCTCTATTAATGGAAAAAAAGATTAATGGAATTATTTTTAACACTTGCTATCCAGCTTTCAGCGTAGCATAATATATCTTAATAGGCGCTTAAAACGGGCGCGCTAATGATTATTGTCAATGGATTTAAACTTTTGTCGTAGCTTGTTGGGGCTTCTCCTTATGTACCCATACTCTCCACTCGAGAACTAAAGACAGAGTCTCTCCATTTAAGGAATAAAAATTAATGGAATTTTTTTTTGTCATTTGCTATCCAGCTTCCAGCGTAGTATAATATATCTTAATAGGCGCTTACAACGGGCGCGCTAATGATTATTGTCACTGGATTTAAACTTTTGTCGTAGCTCGTTGGGGCTTCTCCTTATGTACCCATACTCTCCACTCGAGAACTAAAGACAGAGTCTCTCTATTAATGGAAAAAAAAATTAATGGAATTTTCTTATATCATTTGCTATCCAGCTTCCAGCGTAGCATAATATATCTTAATAAGCGCTTACAACGGCCGCGCTAATGATTGTTATCAGTGGTTGTAAGCTTTTGTCGTAGCTTGTTGCGGTTTCTCCTTATGTACCTATACTCTCCACTCGAGAACTAAAGACAGAGTCTCTCTATTAATGGAAAAAAAAATTAATGGAATTTTCTTTTGTCATTTGCTATCCAGCTTCCAGCGTAGCATAATATATCTTAATAGGCGCTTACAACGGCCGCGCTAATGATTATTATCACTGGTTTTAAACTTATGTCGTAGCTTGTTGGGGCTTCTCCTTATGTACCTATACTCTCCACTCGAGAACTAAAGACAGAGTCTCTCTATTAATGGAAAAAAAAATTAATGGAATTTTCTTTTATCATTTGCTATCCAGCTTCCAGCGTAGCATAATATATCTTAATAGGCGCTTACAACGGCCGCGCTAATGATTATTATCAGTGGTATTAACTTTTGTCGTAGCTTGTTGCGGTTTCGCCCTATGTACCTATACTCTCCACTCGAGAACTAAAGACGGAGTCTCTCTATTAATGGAAAAAAAATTAATGGAATTTTCTTTTATCATTTGCTATCCAGCTTCCAGCGTAGCATAATATATCTTAATAGGCGCCTACAACGGGCGCGCTAATGATTATTATCTTTGGTTTTAAACTTTTGTCGTAGCTTGTTGGGGCTTCTCCTTATGTACCCATACTCTCCAGTCGAGAACTAAAGACAGAGGCTCTTTATTAATGGAAAAAAAATTAATGGAATTTTTTTTTGTCATTTGCTATCCAGCTTCCAGCGTAGCATAATATATCACAATAGGCGCTTACAACGGGCGCGCTAATGATTATTATCACTGGTTTTAAACTTTTGTCGTAGCTTGTTGGGGCTTCTCCTTATGTACCTATACTCTCCAATCGAGAACTAAAGACAGAGTCTCTCTATTAATGGAAAAAAAAAATTAATGGTATTTTTTTTTATCATTTGCTACCCAGCTTCCAGCGTAGCATAATACATCTTAATAGGCGGTTACAACGGCCGCGCTAATGATTATTATCACTGGTTTTAAACTTTGGTCGTAGCTTGTTGCGGTTTCTCTTTATGTACCTAAACTCTCCACTCGAGAACTAAAGACAGAGTCTCTGTATTAATGGAAAAAAAAAATTAATGGTATTTTTTTTTATCATTTGCTACCCAGCTTCCAGCGTAGCATGATATATCTTAATAGGCGCTTACAACGGGCGCGCTAATGATTATTATCACTGGTTTAAACTTTCATCGTAGCTTGTTGGGGCTTCTCCTTATGTACCCATTCTCTCCACTCGAGAACTAAAGACAGAGCCTCTCTATTAATGGAAAAAAAAATTAGTGGAATTTTTTTTTATCATTTGCTATCCAGCTTCCACCGTAGAATAATATATCTTAATAGGCGCTTACAACGGTTGCGCTAATGATTATTATCACTTATTTTAAACTTTTGCCTTAGCTTGTTGAGGCTTCTCCTTATGTAACTATACTCTCTACTCGAGCACTAAAGACAGAGTCTTTCTATTAATGGAAAAAAAAATTAATGGAATTTTTTTCTATCACTTGCTATCCAGCTTTCAGCGTAGCATAATATATCTTAATAGGCGCTTACAACGGGCGCGCAAATGATTATTACCACTGGTTTTAAACTTTTGTCGTAGCTTGTTGTGGCTTTTCCTTATGTACCTATACTCTCCACTTGAGAACTAACGACAGAGTTTCTCTGTTAATGGAAAAAAAAAATTAATGGAATTTTTTTTATCACTTGCTATCCAGCTTTCAGCGTAGCATAATATATCTTAATAGGCGCTTACAACGGGCGCGCTAATGATTATTATCACTGGTTTTAAACTTTTGTCGTAGCTTGTTGGGGCTTCTCCTTATGTACCTATACTCTCCACTTGAGAACTAACGACAGAGTTTCTCTGTTAATGGAAAAAAAAATTAATGGATTTTTTTTTATCATTTGCTATCCAGCTTCCAGCGTGGCATAATATATCTTAATAGGCGCTTACAACGGCCGCGCTAATGATTATTATCACTGGTTTTAAACTTTTGTCGTAGCTTATTGAGGCTTCTCCTTACGTACCTATACTCTCCACTCGAGAACTAAAGACAGAGGCTCTCTATTAATGGAAAAAAAATTAATGGAATTTTTTTCTGTCATTTGCTATCCAGCTTCCAGCGTAGCATAATATATCTTAACAGGCGCTTACAACGGCCGCGCTAATGATTATTATCACTGGTTTTAAACTTTTGTCGTAGCTTGTTGGGGCTTCTCCTTATGTATTTATACTCTCCACTCGAGAACTAAACACAGAGTCTCTCTATTAACGGAAAAAAAAATTAATGGAATTTTTTTTTATCATTTGCTATCCAGCTTCCAGCGTAGCATAATATATCTTAATAGGCGCTTACAACGGGCGCGCTAATGATTATTATCACTGGTTATAAACTTTTGTCGTAGCTTGTTGGGGCTTCTCCTTATGTTCCCATACTCTCCACTCGAGAACTAAAGACAGAGTCTCTGTATTAATGGAAAAAAAATTAATGGAATTTTTTTTTGTCATTTGCTATCCAGCTTCCAGCGTAGCATAATATATCTTAATAGGCGCTTACAACGGCCGCGCTAATGATTATTATCACTGGTTTTAAACTTTTGTCGTAGCTTGTTGGGGCTTCTCCTTATGTACCTATACTCTACACTCGAGAACTAAACACAGAGTCTCTCTATTAATTAAAAAAAAATTAGTGGAATTTTTTTTTTATCATTTGCTATCCAGCTTCCAGCGTAGCACAATATATCTTAATAGGCGCTTACAACGGGCGCGCTAATGATTATTATCACTGGTTTTAAACTTTTGTCGTAGCTTGTTGGGGCTTCTCCTTATGTACCCATACTCTCCACTCGAGAACTAAAGATAGAGTCTCTCTATTAATGGAAAAAAAATTAATGGAATTTTTTTTTGTCATTTGCTATCCAGCTTCCAGCGTAGCATAATATATCTTAATAGGCGCTTACAACGGCCGCGCTAATGATTATTATTACTGGTTTTAACCTTTTGTCGTAGGTTGTTGGGGCTTCTCCTTATGTACCTATACTCTCCACTCGAGAACTAAACACAGAGTCTCTCTATTAATGGAAAAAAAAATTAATGGAACTTTTTTTTTCATTTGCTATCCAGCTTCCAGCGTAGCATAATATATCTTTATAGGCGCTTACAACGGGCACGTTAATGATTATTATCACTGGTTTTAAACTTTTGTCGTAGCTTGTTGGGGCTTCTCCTTATGTACCCATACTGTCCACTCGAGAACTAAAGACAGAGTCTCTCTATTAATGGAAAAAAAATTAATGGAATTTTTTTTTGTCATTTGCTTTCCAGCTTCCAGCGTAGCATAATATATCATAATAAGCGCTTACAACGGGTGCGCTAATGATTATCGTTACTGGTTTTAAACTTTTGTCGTAGCTTGTTGGGGCTTCTCCTTGTGTACCTATACTCTCCACTCGAGAACTAATCACAGAGTCTCTCTATTAATGGAAAAAAAGATTAATGGAATTATTTTTAACACTTGCTATCCAGCTTTCAGCGTAGCATAATATATCTTAATAGGCGCTTAAAACGGGCGCGCTAATGATTATTGTCACTGGATTTAAACTTTTGTCGTAGCTTGTTGGGGCTTCTCCTTATGTACCCATACTCTCCACTCGAGAACTAAAGACAGAGTCTCTCCATTTAAGGAATAAAAATTAATGGAATTTATTTTTGTCATTTGCTATCCAGCTTCCAGCGTAGCATAATATATCTTAATAGGCGCTTACAACGGGCACGCTAATGATTATTGTCACTGGATTTAAACTTTTGTCGTAGCTCGTTGGGGCTTCTCCTTATGTACCCATACTCTCCACTCGAGAACTAAAGACAGAGTCTCTCTATTAATGGAAAAAAAATTAATGGAATTTTCTTATATCATTTGCTATCCAGCTTCCAGCGTAGCATAATATATCTTAATAAGCGCTTACAACGGCCGCGCTAATGATTGTTATCAGTGGTTGTAAGCTTTTGTCGTAGCTTGTTGCGGTTTCTCCTTATGTACCTATACTCTCCACTCGAGAACTAAAGACAGAGTCTCTCTATTAATGGAAAAAAAAATTAATGGAATTTTCTTTTATCATTTGCTATCCAGCTTCCAGCGTAGCATAATATATCTTAATAGGCGCTTACAACGGCCGCGCTAATGATTATTATCACTGGTTTTAAACTTATGTCGTAGCTTGTTGGGGCTTCTCCTTATGTACCTATACTCTCCACTCGAGAACTAAAGACAGAGTGAAACTTCCTGGCAGATTAAAACTGTGTGCCCGACCGGGACTCGAACTCGGGACCTTTGCCTTTCGCGGGCAAGTGCTCTACCATCTGAGCTACCGAAGCACGACTCACGCCCGGTACTCACAGCTTTACTTCTGCCAGTATCTCGTCTCCTACATTCCAAACTTTACAGAAGCTCTCCTGCGAACCTTGCAGAACTAGCACTCCTGAAAGAAAGGATATTGCGGAGACATGGCTTAGTTACAGCCTGGGGGGAGGTTTCCAGAATGAGATTTTCACTCTGCAGCGGAGTGTGCGCTGATATGAAACTTCCTGGCAGATTAAAACTGTGTGCCCGACCGGGACTCGAACTCGGGACCTTTGCCTTTCGCGGGCAAGTGCTCTACCATCTGAGCTACCGAAACACGACTCACGCCCGGTACTCACAGCTTTACTTCTGCCAGTATCTCGTCTCCTACATTCCAAACTTTACAGAAGCTCTCCTGCGAACCTTGCAGAACTAGCACTCCTGAAAGAAAGGATATTGCGGAGACATGGCTTAGCCACAGCCTGTGGGGAGGTTTCCAGAATGAGATTTTCACTCTGCAGCGGAGTGTGCGCTGATATGAAACTTCCTGGCAGATTAAAACTGTGTGCCCGACCGGGACTCGAACTCGGGACCTTTGCCTTTCGCGGGCAAGTGCTCTACCATCTGAGCTACCGAAGCACGACTCACGCCCGGTACTCACAGCTTTACTTCTGCCAGTATCTCGTCTCCTACATTCCAAACTTTACAGAAGCTCTCCTGCGAACCTTGCAGAACTAGCACTCCTGAAAGAAAGGATATTGCGGAGACATGGCTTAGCCACAGCCTGGGGGGAGGTTTCCAGAATGAGATTTTCACTCTGCAGCGAAGTGTGCGCTGATATGAAACTTCCTGGCAGATTAAAACTGTGTGCCCGACCGGGACTCGAACTCGGGACCTTTGCCTTTCGCGGGCAAGTGCTCTACCATCTGAGCTACCGAAGCACGACTCACGCCCGGTACTCACAGCTTTACTTCTGCCAGTATCTCGTCTCCTACATTCCAAACTTTACAGAAGCTCTCCTGCGAACCTTGCAGAACTAGCACTCCTGAAAGAAAGGATGGTAGAGCACTTGCCGAGTTCGAGTCCCGGTCGGGCACACAGTTTTAATCTGCCAGGAAGTTTCATATCAGCGTACACTCCGCTGCAGAGTGAAAATCTCATTCTGGAAACCTCCCCCCAGGCTGTGGCTAAGCCATGTCTCCGCAATATCCTTTCTTTCAGGAGTGCTAGTTCTGCAAGGTTCGCAGGAGAGCTTCTGTAAAGTTTGGAATGTAGGAGACGAGATACTGGCAGAAGTAAAGCTGTGAGTACCGGGCGTGAGTCGTGCTTCGGTAGCTCAGATGGTAGAGCACTTGCCCGCGAAAGGCAAAGGTCCCGAGTTCGAGTCCCGGTCGGGCACACAGTTTTAATCTGCCAGGAAGTTTCATATCAGCGCACACTCCGCTGCAGAGTGAAAATCTCATTCTGGAAACCTCCCCCCAGGCTGTGGCTAAGCCATGTCTCCGCAATATCCTTTCTTTCAGGAGTGTTAGTTCTGCAAGGTTCGCAGGAGAGCTTCTGTAAAGTTTGGAATGTAGGAGACGAGATACTGGCAGAAGTAAAGCTGTGAGTACCGGGCGTGAGTCGTGCTTCGGTAGCTCAGATGGTAGAGCACTTGCCCGCGAAAGGCAAAGGTCCCGAGTTCGAGTCCCGGTCGGGCACACAGTTTTAATCTGCGAGGAAGTTTCATATCAGCGCACACTCCGCTGCAGAGTGAAAATCTCATTCTGGAAACCTCCCCCCAGGCTGTGGCTAAGCCATGTCTCCGCAATATCCTTTCTTTCAGGAGTGCTAGTTCTGCAAGGTTCGCAGGAGAGCTTCTGTAAAGTTTGGAATGTAGGAGACGAGATACTGGCAGAAGTAAAGCTGTGAGTACCGGGCGTGAGTCGTGCTTCGGTAGCTCAGATGGTAGAGCACTTGCCCGCGAAAGGCAAAGGTCCCGAGTTCGAGTCCCGGTCGGGCACACAGTTTTAATCTGCCAGGAAGTTTCATATCAGCGCACACTCCGCTGCAGAGTGAAAATCTCATTCTGGAAACCTCCCCCCAGGCTGTGGCTAAGCCATGTCTCCGCAATATCCTTTCTTTCAGGAGTGCTAGTTCTGCAAGGTTCGCAGGAGAGCTTCTGTAAAGTTTGGAATGTAGGAGACGAGATACTGGCAGAAGTAAAGCTGTGAGTACCGGGCGTGAGTCGTGCTTCGGTAGCTCAGATGGTAGAGCACTTGCCCGCGAAAGGCAAAGGTCCCGAGTTCGAGTCCCGGTCGGGCACACAGTTTTAATCTGCCAGGAAGTTTCATATCAGCGCACACTCCGCTGCAGAGTGAAAATCTCATTCTGGAAACCTCCCCCCAGGCTGTGGCTAAGCCATGTCTCCGCAATATCCTTTCTTTCAGGAGTGCTAGTTCTGCAAGGTTCGCAGGAGAGCTTCTGTAAAGTTTGGAATGTAGGAGACGAGATACTGGCAGAAGTAAAGCTGTGAGTACCGGGCGTGAGTCGTGCTTCGGTAGCTCAGATGGTAGAGCACTTGCCCGCGAAAGGCAAAGGTCCCGAGTTCGAGTCCCGGTCGGGCACACAGTTTTAATCTGCCAGGAAGTTTCATATCAGCGCACACTCCGCTGCAGAGTGAAAATCTCATTCAGGAAACCTCCCCCCAGGCTGTGGCTAAGCCATGTCTCCGCAATATCCTTTCTTTCAGGAGTGCTAGTTCTGCAAGGTTCGCAGGAGAGCTTCTGTAAAGTTTGGAATGTAGGAGACGAGATACTGGCAGAAGTAAAGCTGTGAGTACCGGGCGTGAATCGTGCTTCGGTAGCTCAGATGGTAGAGCACTTGCCCGCGAAAGGCAAAGGTCCCGAGTTCGAGTCCCGGTCGGGCACACAGTTTTAATCTGCCAGGAAGTTTCATATCAGCGCACACTCCGCTGCAGAGTGAAAATCTCATTCTGGTAAAGACAGAGTCTCTCTATTAATGGAAAAAAAAATTAATGGAATTTTCTTTTATCATTTGCTATCCAGCTTCCAGCGTAGCATAATATATCTTAATAGGCGCTTACAACGGCCGCGCTAATGATTATTATCAGTGGTTTTAAACTTTTGTCGTAGCTTGTTGCGGTTTCGCCCTATGTACCTATACTCTCCACTCGAGAACTAAAGACGGAGTCTCTCTATTAATGGAAAAAAAATTAATGGAATTTTCTTTTATCATTTGCTATCCAGCTTCCAGCGTAGCATAATATATCTTAATAGGCGCCTACAACGGGCGCGCTAATGATTATTATCTTTGGTTTTAAACTTTTGTCGTAGCTTGTTGGGGCTTCTCCTTGTGTACCCATTCTCTCCACTCGAGAACTAAAGACAGAGCCTCTCTATTAATGGAAAAAAGAATTAGTGGAATTTTTTTTTATCATTTGCTATCCAGCTTCCAGCGTAGAATAATATATCTTATTAGGCGCTTACAACGGGTGCGCTAATGATTATTATCACTTATTTTAACTTTTGCCTTAGCTTGTTGAGGCTTCTCCTTATGTAACTATACTCTCTACTCGAGCACTAAAGACAGAGTCTTTCTATTAATGGAAAAAAAATTAATGGAATTTTTTTCTATCATTTGCTTTCCAGCTTCCAGCGTAGCATAATATATCTTAGTAGGCGCTTACAACGGGCGCGCTAATGATTATTATCACTGGTTTTAAACTTTTGTCGTAGCTTGTTGGGGCTTCTCCTTATGTACCTATACTCTCCAATCGAGAAGTAAAGACAGAGCCTCTCTATTAATGGAAAAAAAAATTAGTGGAATTTTTTTTTATCATTTGCTATCCAGCTTCCAGCGTAGAATAATATATCTTAATAGTTGCTTACAACGTTCGCGCCGATGATTATTATCACTGGTTCGAAGCCTTTGTCGTAGCTTGTTGGGGCTTCTCCTTATGTAACTATACTCTCTACTCGAGCACTAAAGACAGAGCCTCTCTATTAATGGAAAAAAAAATTAGTGGAATTTTTTTTTATCATTTGCTATCCAGCTTCCAGCGTAGAATAATATATCTTAATAGGCGCTTACAACGGGTGCGCTAATGATTATTATCACTTATTTTAAACTTTTGCCTTAGCTTGTTGAGGCTTCTCCTTATGTAACTATACTCTCTACTCGAGCACTAAAGACAGAGTCTTTCTATTAATGGAAAAAAAAATTAATGGAATTTTTTTCTATCATTTGCTTTCCAGCTTCCAGCGTAGCATAATATATCTTAATAGGCGCTTACAACGGGCATGCTAATGATTATTATCACTGGTTTTAAACTTTTGTCGTAGCTTGTTGGGGCTTCTCCTTATGTACCTATACTCTCCACTCGAGAACTAAACACAGAGTCTCTCTATTAATGGAAAAAAAATTAATCGAATTTCTTTTTATCATTTGCTATCCAGCTTCCAGCGTAGCATAATATGTCTTAATAGGCGCTTACAACGGGCGCGCTAATGATTATTATCACTGGCTTTAAACTTTTGTCGTAGCTTGTTGGGGCTTCTCCTTATGTACCTATACTCTCCACTCGAGAACTAAAGGCAGAGTCTCTCTATTAATGGAAAAAAAAGTAATGGAATTGTTTTTTCTCATTTGCTATCCAGCCTCCAGCGTAGCGTAATATATCTTAATATTCGCTTACAACGGGCGAGCTAATGATCATTATCACTGTTTTTAAACGTTTGTCGTAGCTTGTTGGGGCTTCTCCTTATGTACCTATACTCTCCACTCGAGAACTAAAGACAGAGTCTCTCTATTAATGGAAAAAAACTAATGGAATTTTTTTTTATCATTTGCTATGCAGCTTCCAGCGTAGCATAATATATCTTAATAGGCGCTTACAACGGGCGCGCTAATGATCATTATCACTGGTTTAGACGTTTGTCGTAGCTTGTTGGGGCTTCTCCTTATGTACCTATACTCTCCACTCGAGAACTAAAGACAGAGTCTCTCTATTAATGGAAAAAGAAACTAATGGAATTTCTTTTTATCATTTGCTAACCAGCTTCCAGTGTAGCATAATATATCTTAATAGGCGCTTACAACGGGCGCGCTAATGATCATTATCACTGGTTTTAAGCGTTTGTCGTAGCTTGTTGGGGCTTCTCCTTATGTACCTATACTCTCCACTCGAGAACTAAAGACAGAGTCTCTCTGTTAATGAAAAAAAAAATTAATGGAATTTTTTTTTTATCATTTGCTATCCAGCTTCCAGCGTAGCATAATATATCTAAATAGGCGCTTACAACGGGCGCGCTAATGATCATTATCACTGGTTTTGAACGTTTGTCGTAGCTTGTTGGGGCTTCTCCTTATGTACCTATACTCTCCACTCGAGAACTAAAGACAGAGTCTCTCTATTAATGGAAAAAAAACTAATGGAATTTTTTCTTATCATTTGCTATCCAGCTTCCAGCGTAGCATAATATATCTTAATAGGCGCTTACAACGGGCGCGCTAGTGATGATTATCACTGGTTTTAAACTATTGTCGTAGCTTGTTGGGGCGTCTCCTTATGTACCTATACCCTCCACTCTAGAACTAAAGACAGAGTCTCTCTATTAATGGAAAAAAAAGTAATGGAATTGTTTTTTCTCATTTGCTATCCAGCCTCCAGCGTAGCATAATATATCTTAATAGGCGCTTACAACGGACGCGATAATGATCATTTTCACTGGTTTTAAACGTTTGTCGTAGCTTGTTGGGGCTTCTCCTTATGTACCTATACACACCACTCGAGAACTAAACACAGAGTCTCTCTATTAATGGAAAAAAAAATTAGTGGAATTTTTTTTTATCATTTGCTATCCAGCTTCCAGCGTAGCATAATATATCTTAATAGGCGCTTACAACAGGTGCGCTAATGATCATTATCACTGGTTTTAAACGTTTGTCGTAGCTTGTTGGGGCTTCTCCTTATGTACCTATACTCTCCACTCGAGAACTAAAGACAGAGTCTCTCTATTAATGGAAAAAAGAACTAATGGAATTTTTTTTTTTATCATTTGCTATCCAGCTTTTTGCGTAGCGTAATATATGTTAATAGGCGCTTACAACGGCTGCGCTAATGATTATTATCACTGGTTTTAAACCTTTGTCGTAGCTTGTTGGGGCTTCTCCTTATGTACCTATACTCTCCACTCGAGAACTAAAGACAGAGTCTCTCTATTAATGGAAAAAAAAATTAATGGAATTTTCCTTTATCATTTGCTATCCAGCTTCCAGCGTAGCATAATATATCTTAATAGGCGCTTACAACGGCCGAGCTTATGATTATTATCAGTGGTTTTAAACTTTTGTCGTAGCTTGTTGCGGTTTCTCCTTATCTACCTATGCTCTCCACTCATGAACTAAAGACAGAGTCTCTCTATTAATGGAAAAAAAATTTAATGAAATTTTCTTTTATCATTTGCTATCCAGCTTCTAGCGTAGCATAATATATCTTAATAGGCGCTTACAACGGCCGCGCTAATGATTATTATCACTGGTTTTAATCTTTTGTCGTAGCTTGTTGGGGTTTTCTCCTTATGTACCTATACTCTCCACTCGAGAACTAAAGACAGAGTCTCTCTATTAATGGAAAAAAAAATTAATGGAATTTTCTTTTATCATTTGCTATCCAGCTTCCAGCGTGGCATAATATATCTTAATAGGCGCTTACAACGGCCGGGCTAATGATTATTATCAGTGGTTTTAAACTTTTGTCGTAGCTTGTTGCGGTTTCTCATTATGTACCTATACTCTCCACTCGAGAACTAAAGACAGAGTCTCTCTATTAATGGAAAAAAAAATTAATGGAATTTTCTTTTTTCATTTGCTATCCAGCTTCCAGCGTAGCATAATATATCTTAATAGGCGCTTACAACGGCCGCGCTAATGATTATTATCCCTGGTTTTAAACTTTTGTCGTAGCTTGTTGGGGCTTCTCCTTATGTACCTATACTCTTCACTTGAGAACTAACGACAGAGTTTCTCTGTTAATCGAAAAAAAAATTAATGGAATTTTTTTTTATCATTTGCTATCCAGCTTCCAGCGTAGCATAATATATCTTAATAGGCGCCTACAACGGGCGCGCTAATGATTATTATCACTGGTTTTAAACTTTTGTCGTAGCTTGTTGGGGCTTCTGCTTATGTACCCATACTCTCCACTCGAGAACTAAAGACAGAGTCTCTCTATTAATGGAAAAAAAATTAATGGAATTTTTTTTTGTCATTTGCTATCCAGCTTCCAGCGTAGCATAATATATCTCAATAGGCGCTTACAACGGCTGCGCTAATGATTATTATCAGTGGTTTTAAACTTTTGTCATAGCTTGTTGGGGCTTCTCCTTATGTACCTATACTCTCCACTCGAGAACTATACACAGAGTCTCTCTATTAATGGAAAGAAAAGTTAATGGAATTTTTTTTTATCATTTGCTATCCAGCTTCCAGCGTAGCATAATATATCTTAATAGGCGCTTACAACAGGTGCACTTATGATTATTATCACTGGTTTTAAACTTTTGTCGTAGCTTGTTGGGGCTTCTCCTTATGTACCTATACTCTCCACTCAAGAACTAAACACAGAGTCTCTCTATTAATGGAAAAAAAATTATTGGTTTTTTTTTTATCACTTGCTATCCAGCTTTCAGCGTAGCATAATATATCTTAATAGGCGCTTACAACGGGCGCGCTAATGATTGTTATCACTGGTTTTAAACTTTTGTCGTAGCTCGTTGGGGCTTCTCCTTATGTACCTATACTCTCCACTCGAGAACTAAACACAGAGTCTCTCTATTAATGGAAAAAAAAATGAATGGAATTTTTTTTTATCATTTGCTATCCAGCTTCCAGCGTAGCATAATATATCTTAATAGGCGCTAACAACAGGTGCGCTTATGATTATTATCACTGGTTTTAAACTTTTGTCGTAGCTTGTTGGGGCTTCTCCTTATGTACCTATGCTCTCCACTCAAGAACTAAACACGGAGTCTCTCTATTAATGGAAAAAAAAATTAATGGTTTTTTTTTAACACTTGCTATCCAGCTTTCAGCGTAGCATAATATATCTTAATAGGCGCTTACAACGGGCGCGCTAATGATTATTATCACTGGTTTTAAACTTTTGTCGTAGCTTGTTGGGGCTTCTCCTTATGTACCTATACTCTCCACTCGAGAATTAAACACAGAGTCTCTCTATTAATGGAAAAAAAATTTAGTGGAATTTTTTTTTATCATTTGCTATCCAGCTTCCAGCGTAGCATAATATATCTTAATAGGCGCTTACAACGGGCGCTCTAATGATTATTATCACTGGTTTTAAAGTTTTGTCGTAGCATGTTGGCGCTTCTCCTTATGTACCCATACTCTCCACTCGAGAACTAAAGATAGAGTTTCTCTATTAATGGAAAAAAAATTAATGGAATTTTTTATTGTCATTTGCCATCCAGCTTCCAGCATACCATAATATATCTTAATAGGCGCTTACAACGGGCGCGCTAATGATTATTGTCACTGGATTTAAACTTTTGTCGTAGCTTGTTGGGGCTGCTCCTTATGTACCCATACTCTCCACTCGAGAACTAAAGACAGAGTCTCTCTATTAATTGAAAAAAAATTAATGGAATTTTTTTTTGTCATTTGCTATCCAGCTTCCAGGGTAGCATAATATATGTTAATAGGCACCTACAACGGGTGCGCTAATGATTATTATCACTTATTTTAAACTTTTGCCGTAGCTTGTTGAGGCTTCTCCTTATGTACCTATACTCTCCACTCGAGAACTAAAGACAGAGTCTCTCTATTAACGGAAAAAAAAATTAATGGAATTTTTTTTTATCATTTGCTATCCAGCTTCCAGCGTAGCATAATATATCTTAATAGCCGCTTACAACGTGCGCGCTAATGATTATTATCACTGGTTTTAAACTTTTGTCATAGCTTGTTGGGGCTTCTCCTTATGTACCTATACTCTCCACTCGAGGTCTAAAGACAGAGTCTCTCTACTAATGGAAAAAAAATTAATGGATTTTTTTTTATCATTTGCTATCCAGCTTCCAGGGTAGCATAATATATGTTAATAGGCACCTACAACGGGTGCGCTAATGATTATTATCACTTATTTTAAACTTTTGCCGTAGCTTGTTGAGGCTTCTCCTTATGTAACTATACTCTCTACTCGAGAACTAAAGACAGAGTCTCTCTATTAATGGAAAAAAAAATTAATGGAATTTTTTTCTATCATTTGCTATCCAGCTTCCAGCGTAGCATAATATATCTTAATAGGCGCTTACAACGGCCGCGCTAATGATCATTATCACTGGTTTTGAACGTTTGTCGTACCTTGTTGGGGCTTCTCCTTATGTACCTATGCTCTCCACTCGAGAACTAAACACAGAGTCTCTCTATCAATGGAAAAAAAAAATTAATCGAATTTTTTTTTTTATCATTTGCTATCCAGATTCCAGCCTAGCATAATATATCTTAATAGGCGCTTACAACGGGCGCGCTAATGATCATTATCACTGGTTTTAAACGTTTGTCGTAGCTTGTTGAGGCTTCTCCTTATGTACCTATACTCTCCATGCGAGAACTAAAGAGAGAGTCTCTCTATTAATGGAAAAAAAAATTAATGGAATTTTTTTTTATCATTTGCTATCCAGTATCCAGCGTAGCATAATATATCTTAATAGGCGCTTACAACGGGCGCGCTAATGATTATTATCACTGGTTTTAAACGTTTGTCGTAGCTTGTTGGGGCTTCTCCATATGTACCTATACTCTCCACTCGAGAACTAAAGACAGAGTCTCTCTATTAATGGAAAAAGAAACTAATGGAATTTTTTTTTATCATTTGCTAACCAACTTCCAGCGTAGCATAATATATCTTAATAGGCGCTTACAACGGGCGCGCTAATGATCAATATCACTGGTTTTAAACGTTTGTCGTAGCTTGTTGGGGCTTCTCCTTATGTACCTATACCCTCCACTCGAGAACTAAAGGCGGAGTCTCTCTATTAATGGAAAAAAAAGTAATGGAATTGTTTTTTGTCGTTTGCTATCTAGCCTCCAGCGTAGCATAATGTATCTTAATAGGCGCTTACAACGGACGCGCTAATGATCATTATCACTGGTTTTAAACGTTTGTCGTAGCTTGTTGGGGCTTCTCCTTATGTACCTATACACTCCACTCGAGAACTAAACACAGAGTCTCTCTATTAATGGAAAAAAAAAAATTAATCGAATTTTTTTTTATCATTTGCTATCCAGCTTCCAGCGTAGCATAATATATCTTAATAGGCGCTTACAACAGGCGCGCTAATGATCATTATCACTGGTTTTAAACGGTTGTCGTAGCTTGTTGGGGCTTCTCCTTATGTACCTATACTCTCCACTCGAGGACTAAAGACAGAGTCTCTCTATTAATGGAAAAAAAAACTAATGGAATTTTTTTTTATCATTTGCTATCCAGCTTCTAGCGTAGCATAATATATCTTAATAGGCGCTTACAACGGGCGCGCTAATGATTATTATCACTGGTTTTAAACTTTTGTCGTAGCTTGTTGGTGCTTCTCCTTATGTACCCATACTCTCCACTCGAGAACTAAAGACAGAGTCTCTCTATTAATGGAAAAAAAATTAATGGATTTTTTTTTTGTCATTTGCTATCCAGCTTCCAGCGTAGCATAATATATCTTAATAGGCGTTTACAACGGGTGCGCTAATGATTATTATCACTGGTTTTAAACTTTTGTCGTAGCTTGTTGGGGCTTCTCCTTATGTACCTATACTCTCCACTCGAGAACTAAACACAGAGTCTCTCTATTAATGGAAAAAAAAATTAATGGAATTTTTTTTTAATACTTGCTATCCAGCTTTCAGCGTAGAATAATATATCTTAATAGGCGCTTACAACGGGCGCGCTAATGATTATTGTCACTGGATTTAAACTTTTGTCGTATCTTGTTGGGGCTTCTCCTTATGTACCTATACTCTCCACTCAAGAACTAAAGACAGAGTCTCTCCATTAATGGAATAAAAATTAATGGATTTTTTTTATCATTTGCTATCCAGCTTCCAGCGTAGCATAATATATCTTAATAGGCGCTTACAACGGGCGCGCTAATGATTATTGTCACTGGATTTAAACTTTTGTCGTAGCTTTTTGGGGCTTCTCCTTATGTACCCATACTCTCCACTCGAGAACTAAAGACAGAGTCTCTCTATTAATGGAAAAAAAATTAATGGAATTTTTTTTTGTCATTTGCTATCCAGCTTCCACCGTAGCATAATATATCTTAATAGGCTCTTACAACGGGTGCGCTAATGATTATTATCACTGGTTTTAAACTTTTGTTGTAGCTTGTTGGGGCTTCTGCTTATGTACCTATATTCTCCACTCAAGAACTAAACACCGAGTCTCTCTATTAATGGAAAAAGAAATTAATGGAATTTTTTTTTATCACTTGCTATCCAGCTTTCAGCGTAGCATAATATATCTTAATAGGTGCTTACAACCGGCGCACTAATGATTATTGTCACTGGATTTAAACTTTTGTCGTAGCTTGTTGGGGCTTCTCCTTATGTACCTATACTCTCCACTCGAGAACTAAAGACAGAGTCTCTCCATTAATTCAATAAAAATTATTGGAATTTTTTTTTTATCATTTGCTATCCATCTTGCAGCGTAGCATAATACGAGGGCGGTTCAGAAAGTAACCTCCGATTGGTCACAGTGCGGGTTGTGGGGGGAGTAGCGACGCCATCTGTGCGTTCACGCGCTCAACAGGTCAGTCGGCATCAAGCCGTGGTCGAGTGAACGTCGTACCTGCGCTAGTTTAGTTTTTGTGACAGTTTGAAATGTGTGCTGCAATGGAAAACCCCGCCAAATGTGAAGTGCGTGCTGTCATAAGGTTTTTTACAGCCAAAGGATATTCTGCAGCAGCTATTCATCGTGAGCTTTGTGCCGTGTATGGACCCAGAGTTATGAGTGAAGGAGTTGTCCGTGAATGGGTACGTTTATTTAAAAGTGGACGAGAAAACGTTCATGATGAAGAGAGGAGTGGTAGACCATCATTGGTGACTGACGAACTCGTTCAGACAGTTGATGCAAAAATTCGTGAAAATCAACGTTTCTCAATGTCGGAGTTGTCTACTGGTTTTCCACAGATTTCTAAGACTCTCTTGTACGAGATACTGACAGCAAGATTGTGTTACCGTAAGTTTTGTGCACGATGGGTGCCCAAAATTCTTACCGACCACCACAAAATTAAAGGAATGTCCTCTGCATTAGACTTTCTGTCACGTTATGAGGACGAAGGAGAACCATTGTTAAGCAGAATCGCGACTGGTGACGAAACCTGGATTAAGTACGTGAACCCTGAGACAAAAGAACAATCAAAGATGTGGGCACATTCAAATTCGCCTACCAAACCAAGAAAAGCCTCGCAAGATTTTTCTGCCAGAAAACTGATGGCAACGGTGTTTTGGGATGCCAAAGGGGTGTTGTTGGTTGAATTCATGGAACGTGGTACGACCATTAATCAAGACGCGTACTGTGAAACAATAAAAAAGTTACGACGGGCTATACAGAACAAACGCCGTGGAATGCTGACTTCCGGTATCGTTTTTTTGCACGATAATGCCCGTCCTCACTCTGCTCGCAGAACAACGGCCCTTCTTGAGTCCTTCAAGTGGGACGTTATCAACCATCCACCTTACAGCCAAGACCTGGCGCCAAGTGATTATCACCTCTTCATGCAATGGAAGAAATGGCTCGGGTCACAGCGGTTTGATGACGACGAAGAGCTCAAAGATGCGGTCACAGGCTGGCTCCAGGCACAAGCGGGTGATTTTTATGCAGAAGGAATTTCAAAGCTTGTGAAGAGATACGATAAGTGCCTCAATCGCTATGGAGACTATGTAGAAAAATAGTGCAAAGATGTGGTTGTAACTTGTATATATTAAAATATTTTTATTTAACTTGGTGTATTTTTTTAAATCAATCGGAGGTTACTTTCTGAACGGCCCTCGTATATCTTAATAGGCGCTTACAACGGGCGTGCTAATGATTATTATCACTGGTTTTAAATTTTTGTTGTAGCTTGTTGGGTCTTCTCCTTATGTACCTATACTCTCCACTCGAGAACTAAAGACAGAGTCTCTCTATTAACAGAAAAAAAAATTAATGGAATTTTTTTTTATCATTTGCTATCCAGCTTCTAGCGTAGCATAATATATCTTAATAGGCGCTTACAACGCGCGCGCTAATGATTATTATCACTGGTTTTAATCTTATGTCATAGCTTGTTGGGGCTTCTCCTTATGTACCTATACTCTCCACTCGAGAACTAAAGACAGAGTCTCTCTATTAATGGAAAAGAAATTAATGGATTTTTTTTTATCATTTGCTATCCAGCTTCCAGCGTAGCATAATATATTTTAATAGGCGCCTACAACGGGTGCGCTAATGATTATTATCACTTATTTTAAACGTTTGCCGTAGCTTGTTGAGGCTTCTCCTTATGTAACTATACTCTCTACTCGAGAACTAAAGACAGAGTCTCTATATTAATGGAAAAAAAAATTAATGGAATTTTTTTCTATCATTTGCTATCCAGCTTCCAGCGTAGCATAATATATCTTATTAGGCGCTTACAACGGCCGCGCTAATGATTATTATCACTGGTTTGAAACTTTTGTCATAGCTTGTTGGGGCTTCTCCTTATGTACCTATACTCTCCAATCGAGAACTAAAGACAGAGTCTCTCTATTAATGGAAAAAAAAATTAATGGTATTTTTTTTTATCATTTGCTACCCAGCTTCCAGCGTAGCATAATATATCTTAATAGGCACTTTCAACGGGCGCGCTAATGATTATTATCACTGGTTTTAAACTTTTGTCGTAGCTTGTTGGGGCTTCTCCTTATGTACCTATACTCTCCACTCGAGAACTAAAGACAGAGTCTCTCTATTAATGGAAAAAAAAATGGAATTGTTTTTTCTCATTTGCCATCCAGCTTCCAGCGTAGCGTAATATATCTTAATAGGCGCTTACAACGGGCGCGCTAATGATTATTATCGCTGGTTTTAAACTTTTGTCGTAGCTTGTTGGGGCTTCTCCTTATGTACCTATACTCTCCACTCGAGAACTAAACCCAGTCTCTCTCTATTAATGGAAAAAAAATTAATCGAATTTCTTTTTATCATTTGCTATCCAGCTTCCAGCGTAGCATAATACGTCTTAATAGGCGCTTTCAACGGGCGCGCTTATGATTATTATCACTGGTTTTAAACTTTTGTCGTAGCTTGTTGGGGCTTCTCCTTATGTACCTATACTCTCCACTCGAGAACTAAAGACAGAGTCTCTCTATTAATGGAAAAAAAAGTAGCGGAATTGTTTTCTCTCAATTGCTATCCAGCCTCCAGCGTAGCATAATATATTTTAATAGGCGCTTACAACGGGCGCGCTAATGATCATTATCACTGGTTTTAAACGTTTGTCGTAGCTTGTTGGGGCTTCTCCTTATGTACACATACTCTCCACTCGAGACCTAAAGACAGAGTCTCTCTATTAATGGAAAAAAAAATTAGTGGAATTTTTTTTCATCATTTGCTATCCAGCTTCCAGCGTAGCATAATATGTCTTAATAGGCGCGTACAACATGCGCGCTAATGATCATTATCACTGGTTTTAAACGTTTGTCGTAGCTTGTTGGGGCATCTCCTTATGTACCTATACTCTCCTCTCGAGAACTAAAGACAGAGTCTCTCTATTAATGGAAAAAAAAACAATTGGAATTTTTTTTTATCATTTGCTACCCAGCTTCCAGCGTAGCATAATATATCTTAATAGGCGCTTACAACGGGCACGCTAATGAGCATTATCACTGGTTTTAAACGTTTGTCGTAGCTTGTTGGGGCTTCTCCTTATGTACCTATACTCTCCACTCGAGAACTAAAGACAGAGTCTCTCTATTAATGGAAAAAAAAAAAATTAATGGAATTTTTTTTTATCATTTGCTATCCAGCTTCCAGCGTAGCATAATATATCTTAATAGGCGCTTACAACGGGCGTGCTAATGATCATTGTCACTGGTTTTAAATGTTTGTCGTAGCTTGTTGGGGCTTCTCCTTATGTACCTATACTCTCCACTCGAGTACTAAAGAGAGAGTCTCTCTATTAATGGAAAAAAAATTAATGGAATTTTTTTTTATCATTTGCTATCCAGCTTCCAGCGTAGCATAATATATCTTAATAGGCGCTTACAACGGGCGCGCTAATGATCATTATCACTGGTTTTAAACGTTTGTCGTAGCTTGTTGGGGCTTCTCCTTATGTACCTATACTCTCCACTCGAGAACTAAAGACAGAGCCTCTCTATTAATGGAAAAAAAAATTAATGGAATTTTTTTTTTATCATTTGCTATCCAGCTTCCAGCGTAGCATAATACATCTTAATAGGCGCTTACAACGGGCGCGCTAATGATCATTATCACTGGTTTTAAACGTTTGTCGTAGCTTGTTGGGGCTTCTCGATATGTACCTATACTCTCCACTCGAGAACTAAAGACAGAGTCTCTCTATTAATGGAAAAAAAAACTAATGGAATTTTGTTTTATCATTTGCTATCCAGCTTCCAGCGTAGCATAATATATCTTAATAGGCGCTTACAACGGGCGCGCTAATGATCATTATCACTGGTTTTAAACTTTTGTCGTAGCTTGTTGGGGCTTCTCCTTATGTACCTATACTCTCCACTCGAGAACTAAAGACAGAGTCTCTCTATTAATGGAAAAAAAAGTAATGGAATTGTTTTCTCTCATTTGCTATCCAGTTTCCAGCGTAGCATAATATATCTTAATAGGCGCTTACAACGGACGCGCTAATGATCATTATCACTGGTTTTAAACGTTTGTCGTAGCTTGTTGGGGCTTCTCCTTATGTACCTATACTCTCCACTCGAGAACTAAACACAGAGTTTCTCTATTAATGGAAAAAAAAAATTAATCGAATTTTTTTTTATCATTTGCTATCCAGCTTCCAGCGTAGCATAATATATCTTAATAGGCGCTTACAACGGGCGCGCTAATGATCATTATCACTGGTTTTAAACGTTTGTCGTAGCTTGTTGGCGCTTCTCCTTATGTACCTATACTCTCCACTCGAGAACTAAAGACAGAGTCTCTCAATGAATGGAAAAAAAAACTAATGGAATTTTTTTTATCATTTGCTATCCAGCTTCCAGCGTAGCATAATATATCTTAATAGGCGCTTACAACGGGCGCGCTAATGATCATCATCACTGGCTTTAAACTTTTGTTGTAGCTTGTTGGGGCTTCTCCTTCAGTACCTATACTCTCCACTCGAGATCTAAAGACAGAGTCTCTCTATTAATGGAAAAAAAAGTAATGGAATTGTTTTTTCTCATTTGCTATCCAGCCTCCAGCGTAGCATTATATATCTTAATAGGCGCTTACAACGGGCGCGCTAATGATCATTATCACTGGTTTTAAACGTTTGTCGTAGCTTGTTGGGGCTTCTCATTATGTACCTATACTCTCCACTCCAGAACTAAACACAGAGTCTCTCTATTAATGGAAAAAAAAAGTAATCGAATTTTTTTTATCATTTCCTATCTAGCTTCCAGCGTAGCATAATATATCTTAATAGGCGCTTACAATGGGCGCGCTAATGATTATTATCACTGGTCTTAAACGTTTGTCGTAGCTTGTTGGGGCTTCTCCTTATGTACCTATACTCTCCACTCGAGAACTAAACACAGAGTCTCTCTATTAATGGAAAAAAAAATTAATCGAATTTTTTTTTATCATTTGCTATCCAGCTTCGAGCGTAGCATAATATGTCTTAATAGGCGCTTACAACGGACGCGCTAATGATCATTATCACTGGTTTTAAACGTTTGTCGTAGCTTGTTGGGGCTTCACCTTATGTACCCATACTTTCCACTCGGGAACTAAAGACAGAGTCTCTCTATTAATGGAAAAAAAAATTAGTGGAATTTTTTTTTATCATTTGCTATCCAGCATCCAGCGTAGCATAATATATCTTAATAGGCGCTTACAACGGGCGCGCTAATGATTATTATCACTGGTTTTAAACTTTTGTCGTAGCTTGTTGGGGCTTCTCCTTATGTACCTATACTCTCCACTCGAGAACTAAAGACAGAGTCTCTCTATTAATGGAAAAAAAAGTAATGGAATTGTTTTTTGTCATTTGCTATCCAGCTTCCAGCATAGCATAATATATCTTAATAGGCGCTTACAACGGGCGCGCTAATGATTATTATCACTGGTTTTAAACTTTTGTCGTAGCTTGTTGGGGCTTCTCCTTATGTACCTATACTCTCCACTCGAGAACTAAACACAGAGTCTCTCTATTAATGGAAAAAAAATTAATCGAATTTCTTTTTATCATTTGCTATCCAGCTTCCAGCGTAGCGTAATATGTCTTAATAGGCGCTTTCAACGGGCGCGCTTATGATTATTATCACTGGTTTTAAACTTTTGTCGTAGCTTGTTGGGGCTTCTCCTTATGTACCTATACTCTCCACTCGAGAACTAAAGACAGAGTCTCTCTATTAATGGAAAAAAAGTAATGGAATTGTTTTCTCTCAATTGCTATCCAGCCTCCAGCGTAGCATAATATATTTTAATAGGCGCTTACAACGGGCGCGCTAATGATCATTATCACTGGTTTTAAACGTTTGTCGTAGCTTGTTGGGGCTTCTCCTTATGTACCTATACTCTCCTCTCGAGAACTAAAGACAGAGTCTCTCTATTAATGGAAAAAAAAACTAATAGAATTTTTTTTTATCATTTGCTATCCAGCTTCCAGCGTAGCATAATATGTCTTAATAGGCGCTTACAACAGGCACGCTATTGATTATTATCACTGGTTTTAAACTTTTGTCGTAGCTTGTTGGGGCTTCTCCTTATGTACCTATACTCTCCACTCGAGAACTAAAGACAGAGTCTCTCTATTAATGGAAAAAAAAGTAATGGAATTGTTTTTTCTCATTTGCTATCCAGCCTCCAGCGTAGTATAATATATCTTAATAGGCGCTTACAACGGGCGCGCTAATGATCATTATCACTGGTTTTAAACGTTTGTCGTAGCTTGTTGGGGCTTCTCCTTATGTACCTATACTCTCCTCTCGAGAACTAAAGACAGAGTCTCCCTTTTAATGGAAAAAAAATTAGTGAAATTTTTTTTTATCATTTGCTATCCAGCTTCCAGCGTAGCATAATATATCTTAATAGGCGCTTACAAGGGGCGCGCTAATGATTAAAATCACTAGTTTTAAACTTTTGTCGTAGCTTGTTGGGGCTTCTGCTTATGTACCCATACTCTCCACTCGGGAACTAAAGACAGAGTCTCTCTATTAATGGAAAAAAAAATTAGTGGAATTTTTTTTTATCATTTGCTATCCAGCATCCAGCGTAGCATAATATATCTTAATAGGCGCTTACAACGGGCGCGCTAATGATTATTATCACTGGTTTTAAACTTTTGTCGTAGCTTGTTGGGGCTTCTCCTTATGTACCTATACTCTCCACTCGAGAAATAAAGACAGAGTCTCTCTATTAATGGAAAAAAAAGTAATGGAATTGTTTTTTCTCATTTGCTATCCAGCTTCCAGCATAGCATAATATATCTTAATAGGCGCTTACAACGGGCGCGCTAATGATTATTATCACTGGTTTTAAACTTTTGTCGTAGCTTGTTGGGGCTTCTCCTTATGTACCTATACTCTCCACTCGAAAACTAAACACAGAGTCTCTCTATTAATGGAAAAAAAATTAATCGAATTTCTTTTTATCATTTGCTATCCAGCTTCCAGCGTAGCGTAATATGTCTTAATAGGCGCTTTCAACGGGCGCGCTTATGATTATTATCACTGGTTTTAAACTTTTGTCGTAGCTTGTTGGGGCTTCTCCTTATGTACCTATACTCTCCACTCGAGAACTAAAGACAGAGTCTCTCTATTAATGGAAAAAAAAGTAATGGAATTGTTTTCTCTCAATTGCTATCCAGCCTCCAGCGTAGCATAATATATTTTAATAGGCGCTTACAACGGGCGCGCTAATGATCATTATCACTGGTTTTAAACGTTTGTCGTAGCTTATTGGGGCTTCTCCTTATGTACCTATACTCTCCTCTCGAGAACTAAAGACAGAGTCTCTCTATTAATGGAAAAAAAAACTAATGGAATTTTTTTTTATCATTTGCTATCCAGCTTCCAGCGTAGCATAATATGTCTTAATAGGCGCTTACAACGGGCGCGCTAATGATTATTATCACTGGTTTTAAACTTTTGTCGTAGCTTGTTGGGGCTTCTCCTTATGTACCTATACTCTCCACTCGAGAACTAAAGACAGAGTCTCTCTATTAATGGAAAAAAAAGTAATGGAATTGTTTTTTCTCATTTGCTATCCACCCTCCAGCGTAGTATAATATATCTTAATAGGCGCTTACAACGGGCGCGCTAATGATCATTATCACTGGTTTTAAACGTTTGTCGTAGCTTGTTGGGGCTTCTCCTTATGTACCTATACTCTCCTCTCGAGAACTAAAGACAGAGTCTCCCTTTTAATGGAAAAAAAATTAGTGGAATTTTTTTTTATCATTTGCTGTCCAGCTTCCAGCGTAGCATAATATATCTTAATAGGCGCTTACAACAGGCGCGCTAATGATTATTATCACTTGTTTTAAACTTTTGTCGTAGCTTGTTGGGGCTTCTCCTTATGTACACATACTCTCCACTCGAGACCTAAAGACAGAGTCTCTCTATTAATGGAAAAAAAAATTAGTGGAATTTTTTTTTATCATTTGCTTTCCAGCTTCCAGCGTAGCATAATATGTCTTAATAGGCGCTTACAACGGGCGCGCTAATGATTATTATCACTTGTTTTAAACTTTTGTCGTAGCTTGTTGGGGCTTCTCCTTATGTACACATACTCTCCACACGAGAACTAAAGACAGAGTCTCTCTATTAATGGAAAAAAAAAATTAGTGGAATTTTTTTTCATCATTTGCTATCCAGCTTCCAGCGTAGCATAATATGTCTTAATAGGCGCGTACAACGGGCGCGCTAATGATAATTATCACTGGTTTTAAACGTTTGTCGTAGCTTGTTGGGGCTTCTCCTTATGTACCTATACTCTTCTCTCGAGAACTAAAGACAGAGTCTCTCTATTAATGGAAAAAAAAACAATTGGAATTTTTTTTTATCATTTGCTACCCAGCTTCCAGCGTAGCATAATATATCTTAATAGGCGCTTACAACGGGCACGCTAATGATCATTATCACTGGTTTTAAACGTTTGTCGTAGCTTGTTGGGGCTTCTCCTTATGTACCTATACTCTCCACTCGAGAACTAAAGACAGAGTCTCTCTATTAATGGAAAAAAAAATTAATGGATTTTTTTTTTATCATTTGCTATCCAGCTTCCAGCGTAGCATAATATATCTTAATAGGCGCTTACAACGGGCGTGCTAATGATCATTGTCACTGGTTTTAAATGTTTGTCGTAGCTTGTTGGGGCTTCTCCTTATGTACCTATACTCTCCACTCGAGTACTAAAGAGAGAGTCTCTCTATTAATGGAAAAAAAAATTAATGTAATTTTTTTTTATCATTTGCTTTCCAGCTTCCAGCGTAGCATAATATATCTTAATAGGCGCTTACAACGGGCGCGCTAATGATCATTATCACTGGTTTTAAACGTTTGTCGTAGCTTGTTGGGGCTTCTCCTTATGTACCTATACTCTCCACTCGAGAACTAAACACAGAGTCTCTCTATTAATGGAAAAAAAAAAAATCGAATTTTTTTTATCATTTGCTATCCAGCTTCCAGCGTAGCATAATATATCTTAATAGGCGCTTACAACGGGCGCGCTAATGATCATTATCACTGGTTTTAAACGTTTGTCGTAGCTTGTTGGGGCTTCTCCTTATGTACCTATACTCTCCACTCGAGAACTAAAGACAGAGCCTCTCTATTAATGGAAAAAAAAATTAATGGAATTTTTTTTTATCATTTGCTATCCAGCTTCCAGCGTAGCATAATACATCTTAATAGGCGCTTACAACGGGCGCGCTAATGATCATTAGCACTGGTTTTAAACGTTTATCGTAGCTTGTTGGGGCTTCTCGATATGTACCTATACTCTCCACTCGAGAACTAAAGACAGAGTCTCTCTATTAATGGAAAAAAAAACTAATGGAATTTTGTTTTATCATTTGCTATCCAGCTTCCAGCGTAGCATAATATATCTTAATAGGCGCTTACAACGGGCGCGCTAATGATCATTATCACTGGTTTTAAACTTTTGTCGTAGCTTGTTGGGGCTTCTCCTTATGTACCTATACTCTCCACTCGAGAACTAAAGACAGAGTCTCTCTATTAATGGAAAAAAAAGTAATGGAATTGTTTTTTCTCATTTGCTATCCAGCCTCCAGCGTAGCATAATATATCTTAATAGGCGCTTACAATGGACGCGCTAATGATCATTATCACTGGTTTTAAACGTTTGTCGTAGCTTGTTGGGGCTTCTCCTTATGTACCTATACTCTCCGCTCGAGAACTAAACACAGAGTTCCTCTATTAATGGAAAAAAAAAATTAAACGAATTTTTTTTTATCATTTGCTATCCAGCTTCCAGCGTAGCATAATATATCTTATTAGGCGCTTACAACGGGCGCGCTAATGATCATTATCACTGGTTTTAAACGTTTGTCGTAGCTTGTTGGCGCTTCTCCTTATGTACCTATACTCTCCACTCGAGAACTAAAGACAGAGTCTCTCTATGAATGGAAAAAAAAACTAATGGAATTTTTTTTTATCATTTGCTATCCAGCTTCCAGCGTAGCATAATATATCTTAATAGGCGCTTACAACGGGCGCGCTAATGATCACCACCACTGGTTTTAAACTTTTGTTGTAGCTTGTTGGGGCTTCTCCTTCAGTACCTATACTCTCCACTCGAGAACTAAAGACAGAGTCTCTCTATTAATGGAAAAAAAAGTAATGGAATTGTTTTTTCTCATTTGCTATCCAGCCTCCAGCGTAGCATAATATATCTTAATAGGCGCTTACAACGGGCGCGCTAATGATCATTATCACTGGTTTTAAACGTTTGTCGTAGCTTGTTGGGGCTTCTCCTTATGTACCTATACTCTCCACTCGAGAACTAAACACAGAGTCTCTCTATTAATGGAAAAAAAAAGTAATCGAATTTTTTTTATCATTTGCTATCTAGCTTCCAGCGTAGCATAATATATCTTAATAGGCGCTTACAATGGGCGCGCTAATGATTATTATCACTGGTTTTAAACGTTTGTCGTAGCTTGTTGGGGCTTCTCCTTATGTACCTATACTCTCCACTCGAGAACTAAACACAGAGTCTCTCTATTAATGGAAAAAAAATTAATCGAATTTTTTTTTATCATTTGCTATCCAGCTTCGAGCGTAGCATAATATGTCTTAATAGGCGCTTACAACGGGCGCTCTAATGATCATTATCACTGGTTTTAAACTTTTGTCATAGCTTGTTGGGGCTTCTCATTATGTACCTATACTCTCCACTCGAGAACTAAAGACAGAGTCTCACTATTAATAGAAAAAAAATTAATGGGATTTTTTTTTATCATTTGCTATCTAGCTTCGAGCGTAGCATAATATATCTTAATAGGCGCTTACAAGGGGCGCGCTAATGATTAAACTTTTGTCGTAGCTTGTTGGGGCTTCTCCTTATGTACCCATACTCTCCACTCGGGAACTAAAGACAGAGTCTCTCTATTAATGGAAAAAAAAATTAGTGGAATTTTTTTTTATCTTTTGCTATCCAGCATCCAGCATAGCATAATATATCTTAATAGGCGCTTACAACGGGCGCGCTAATGATTATTATCACTGGTTTTAAACTTTTGTCGTAGCTTGTTGGGGCTTCTCCTTATGTACCTATACTCTCCACACGAGAACTGAAGACAGAGTCTCTCTATTAATGGAAAAAAAAGTAATGGAATTGTTTTTTCTCATTTGCTATCCAGCTTCCAGCATAGCTTAATATATCTTAATAGGCGCTTACAACGGGCGCGCTAATGATTATTATCACTGGTTTTAAACTTTTGTCGTAGCTTGTTGGGGCTTCTCCTTATGTACCTATACTCTCCACTCGAGAACTAAACACAGAGTCTCTCTATTAATGGAAAAAAAATTAATCGAATTTCTTTTTATCATTTGCTATCCAGCTTCCAGCGTAGCATAATATGTCTTAATAGGCGCTTTCAACGGGCGCGCTTGTGATTATTATCACTGGTTTTAAACTTTTGTCGTAGCTTGTTGGGGCTTCTCCTTATGTACCTATACTCTCCACTCGAGAACTAAAGACAGAGTCTCTCTATTAATGGAAAAAAAAGTAATGGAATTGTTTTCTCTCATTTGCTATCCAGCCTCCAGCGTAGCATAATATATTTTAATAGGCGCTTACAACGGGCGCGCTAATGATCATTATCACTGGTTTTAAACGTTTGTCGTAGCTTGTTGGGGCTTCTCCTTATGTACCTATACTCTCCTCTCGAGAACTAAAGACAGAGTCTCTCTATTAATGGAAATAAAACTAATGGAATTTTTTTTTATCATTTGCTATCCAGCTTCCAGCGTAGCATAATATGTCTTAATAGGCGCTTACAATGGGCGCGCTATTGATTATTATCACTGGTTTTAAACTTTTGTCGTAGCTTGTTGGGGCTTCTCCGTATGTACCTATACTCTCCATTCGAGAACTAAAGACAGAGTCTCTCTATTAATGGAAAAAAAGTAATGGAATTGTTTTTTCTCATTTGCTATCCAGCCTCCAGCGTAGCATAATATATCTTAATAGGCGCTTAACGGGCGCGCTAATGATCATTATCACTGGTTTCAAACGTTTGTCGTAGCTTGTTGGGGCTTCTCCTTATGTTCCTATACTCTCCTCTCGAGAGCTAAAGACAGAGCCTCCCTTTTAATGGAAAAAAAAATTAGTGGAATTTTTTTTTATCATTTGCTATCCAGCTTCCAGCGTAGCATTATACATCTTAATAGGCGCTTACAACGGGCGCGCTAATGATTATTATCACTTGTTTTAAACTTTTGTCGTAGCTTGTTGGGGCTTCTCCTTATGTACACATACTCTCCACTCGAGAACTAAAGACAGAGTCTCTCTAATAATGGAAAAAAAAAATTAGTGGAATTTTTTTTTATCATTTGCTATCCAGCTTCCAGCGTAGCATAATATGTCTTAATAGGCGCTTACAACGGGCGCGCTAACGATTATTATCACTGGTTTTAAACGTTTGTCGTAGCTTGTTGGGGCTTCTCCTTACGTACCTATACTCTCCACTCGAGAACTAAAGACAGAGTCTCTCTATTAATGGAAAAAAACTAATGGAATTTTTTTTTATCATTGCTATCCAGCTTCCAGCGTAGCATAATATATTTTAATAGGCGCTTACAACGGGCGCGCTAATGATTATTATCACTGGTTTTAAACTATTGTCGTAGCTTGTTGGGGCTTCTCCTTATGTACCTATACTCTCCACTCGAGAACTAAACACAGAGTCTCTCTATTAATGGAAAAAAAATTAATCGAATTTCTTTTTATCATTTGCTATTTAGCTTCCAGCGTAGCATAATATGTCTTAATAGGCGCTTTCAACGGGCGCGCTTATGATTATTATCACTGGTTTTAAACTTTTGTCGTAGCTTGTTGGGGCTTCTCCTTATGTACCTATACTCTCCACTCGAGAACTAAAGACAGAGTCTCTCTATTAATGGAAAAGAAAGTAATGGACTTGTTTTCTCTCATTTGCTATCCAGCCTCCAGCGTAGCATAATATATTTTAATAGGCGCTTACAACGGGCGCGCTAATGATCATTATCACTGGTTTTAAATGTTTGTCGTAGCTTGTTGGGGTTTCTCCTTATGTACCTATACTCTCCTCTCGAGAACTAAAGACAGAGTCTCTCTAATAATGGAAAAAAAAACTAATGGAATTTTTTTTATCTTTTGCTATCCAGCTTCCAGCGTAGCATAATATGTCTTAATAGGCGCTTACAAAGGGCGCGCTATTGATTATTATCACTGGTTTTAAACTTTTGTCGTAGCTTGTTGGGGCTTCTCCTTATGTACCTATACTCTCCACTCGAGAACTAAAGACAGAGTCTCTCTATTAATGGAAAAAAAAGTAATGGAATATTTTTTTCTCATTTGCTATCCAGCCTCCAGCGTAGTATAATATATCTTAATAGGCGCTTACAACTGGCGCGCTAATGATCATTATCACTGGTTTTAAACGTTTGTCGTAGCTTGTTGGGGCTTCTCCTTATGTACCTATACTCTCCTCTCGAGAACTAAAGACAGAGCCTCCCTTTTAATGGAAAAAAAATTAGTGGAATTTTTTTTTATCATTTGTTATCCAGCTTCCAGCGTAGCATAATATATCTTAATAGGCGCTTACAACGGGCGAGCTAATAATAATTATCACTTGTTTTAAACTTTTGTCATAGCTTGTTGGGGCTTCTCCTCATGTACACATACTCTCCACTCGAGAACTAAAGACAGAGTCTCTCTATTAATGGAAAAAAAAAATAGTGGAACTTTTTTTTTATCATTTGCTATCCAGCTTCCAGCGTAGCATAATATGTCTTAATAGGCGCTTACAACGGGCGCGCTAATGATTATTATCACTGGTTTTAAAATTTTGTCGTAGCTTGTTGGGGCTTCTCCGTATGTACCTATACTCTCCACTCGAGAACTAAAGACGGAGTCTCTCTATTAATGGAAAAAAAAGTAATGGAATTGTTTTTTCTCATTTGCTATCCAGCCTCCAGCGTAGCATAATATATCTTAATAGGCGCTTACAACGGGCGCGCTAATGATCATTATCACTGGTTTTAAACGTTTGTCGTAGCTTGTTGGGGCTTCTCCTTATGTACCTATACTCTCCTCTCGAGAACTAAAGACAGAGTCTCCCTTTTAATGGAAAAAAAAAATTAGTGGAATTTTTTTTTATCATTTGCTATGCAGCTTCCAGCGTAGCATAATATATCTTAATAGGCGCTTACAACAGGCGCGCTAATGATTATTATCACTTGTTTTAAACTTTTGTCGTAGCTTGTTGGGGCTTCTCCTTATGTACACATACTCTCCACTCGAGAACTAAAGACAGAGTCTCTCTATTAATGGAAAAAAACTAATGGAATTTTTTTTTATCATTTGCTATCCAGCTTCCAGCGTAGCATAATATATTTTAATAGGCGCTTACAACGGGCGCGCTAATGATTATTATCACTGGTTTTAAACTTTTGTCGTAGCTTGTTGGGGCCTCTCCTTATGTACCTATACTCTCCACTCGAGAACTAAACACAGAGTCTCTCTATTAATGGAAAAAAATTAATCGAATTTCTTTTTATCATTTGCTATCCAGCTTCCAGCGTAGCATTATATGTCTTAATAGGCGCTTACAACGGGCGCGCTAATGATTATTATCACTGGTTTTAAACTATTGTCGTAGCTTGTTGGGGCTTCTCCTTATGTACCTATAATCTCCACTCGAGAACTAAAGACAGAGTCTCTCTATTAATGGAAAAAAAATTAATGGAATTGTTTTTTCTCATTTGCTATCCAGCCTCCAGCGTAGCATAATATATCTTAATAGGCGCGTACAACGGGCGCGCTAATGATCATTATCACTGGTTTTAAACGTTTGTCGTAGCTTGTTGGGGCCTCTCCTTATGTACCTATACTCTCCTCTCGAGAACTAAAGACAGAGTCTCTCTATTAATGGAAAAAAAAACTATTGGAATTTTTTTTTATCATTTGCTACCCAGCTGCCAGCGTAGCATAATATATCTTAATAGGCGCTTACAACGGGCACGCTAATGATCATTATCACTGGTTTTAAACGTTTGTCGTAGCTTGTTGGGGCTTCTCCTTATGTACCTATACTCTCGACTCGAGAACTAAAGACAGAGTCTCTCTATTAATGGAAAAAAAAATTAATGGAATTTTTTTTTATTATTTGCTATCCAGCTTCCAGCGTAGCATAATATATCTTAATAGGCGCTTACAACGGGCGCGCTAATGATCATTATCACTGGTTTTAAACGTTTGTCGTAGCTTGTTGGGGCTTCTCCTTATGTACCTATACTCTCCACTCGAGAACTAAACACAGAGTCTCTCTATTAATGGAAAAAAAAATTAATCGAATTTTTTTTTATCATTTGCTATCCAGCTTCGAGCGTAGCATAATATGTCTTAATAGGCGCTTACAACGGGCGCGCTAATGATCATTATCACTGGTTTTAAACTTTTGTCATAGCTTGTTGGGGCTTCTCATTATGTACCTATACTCTCCACCCGAGAACTAAAGACAGAGTCTCACTATTATTAGAAAAAAAAATTAATGGGATTTTTTTTTATCATTTGCTATCTAGCTTCGAGCGTAGCATAATATATCTTAATAGGCGCTTACAACGGGCGCGCTAATGATTATTATCACTGGTTTTAAACTTTTGTCGTAGCTTGTTGGGGCTTCTCCTTATGTACCTATACTCTCCACTCGAGAACTAAAGACGGAGTCTCTCTATTAATGGAAAAAAAAGTAATGGAATTGTTTCTTCTCATTTGCTATCCAGCCTCCAGCATAGCATAATATATCTTAATAGGCGCTTACAACGGGCGCGCTAATGATCATTATCACTGGTTTTAAACGTTTGTCGTAGCTTGTTGGGGCTTCTCCTTATGTACCCATACTCTCCTCTCGAGAACTAAAGACAGAGTCTCCCTTTTAATGGAAAAAAAAATTAGTGGAATTTTTTTTTATCATTTGCTATCCAGCTTCCAGCGTAGCATAATATATCTTAATAGGCGCTTACAACAGGCGCGCTAATGATTATTATCACTTGTTTTAAACTTTTGTCGTAGCTTGTTGGGGCTTCTCCTTATGTACACATACTCTCCACTCGAGAACTAAAGACAGAGTCTCTCTATTAATGGAAAAAAACTAATGGAATTTTTTTTTATCATTTGCTATCCAGCTTCCAGCGTAGCATAATATATTTTAATAGGCGCTTACAACGGGCGCGCTAATGATTATTATCACTGGTTTTAAACTTTTGTCGTAGCTTGTTGGGGCCTCTCCTTATGTACCTATACTCTCCACTCGAGAACTAAACACAGAGTCTCTCTATTAATGGAAAAAAATTAATCGAATTTCTTTTTATCATTTGCTATCCAGCTTCCAGCGTAGCATTATATGTCTTAATAGGCGCTTACAACGGGCGCGCTAATGATTATTATCACTGGTTTTAAACTATTGTCGTAGCTTGTTGGGGCTTCTCCTTATGTACCTATAATCTCCACTCGAGAACTAAAGACAGAGTCTCTCTATTAATGGAAAAAAAATTAATGGAATTGTTTTTTCTCATTTGCTATCCAGCCTCCAGCGTAGCATAATATATCTTAATAGGCGCGTACAACGGGCGCGCTAATGATCATTATCACTGGTTTTAAACGTTTGTCGTAGCTTGCTGGGGCTTCTCCTTATGTACCTATACTCTCCTCTCGAGAACTAAAGACAGAGTCTCTCTATTAATGGAAAAAAAAACTATTGGAATTTTTTTTTATCATTTGCTACCCAGCTGCCAGCGTAGCATAATATATCTTAATAGGCGCTTACAACGGGCACGCTAATGATCATTATCACTGGTTTTAAACGTTTGTCGTTGCTTGTTGGGGCTTCTCCTTATGTACCTATACTGTCGACTCGAGAACTAAAGACAGAGTCTCTCTATTAATGGAAAAAAAAATTAATGGAATTTTTTTTTATTATTTGCTATCCAGCTTCCAGCGTAGCATAATATATCTTAATAGGCGCTTACAACGGGCGCGCTAATGATCATTATCACTGGTTTTAAACGTTTGTCGTAGCTTGTTGGGGCTTCTCCTTATGTACCTATACTCTCCACTCGAGAACTAAACACAGAGTCTCTCTATTAATGGAAAAAAAAATTAATCGAATTTTTTTTTATCATTTGCTATCCAGCTTCGAGCGTAGCATAATATGTCTTAATAGGCGCTTACAACGGGCGCGCTAATGATCATTATCACTGGTTTTAAACTTTTGTCATAGCTTGTTGGGGCTTCTCATTATGTACCTATACTCTCCACTCGAGAACTAAAGACAGAGTCTCACTATTATTAGAAAAAAAAATTAATGGGATTTTTTTTTATCATTTGCTATCTAGCTTCGAGCGTAGCATAATATATCTTAATAGGCGCTTACAAGGGGCGCGCTAATGATTAAAATCACTAGTTTTAAACTTTTGTCGTAGCTTGTTGGGGCTTCTCCTTATGTACCCATACTCTCCACTCGGGAACTAAAGACAGAGTCTCTCTATTAATGGAAAAAAAAATTAGTGGAATTTTTTTTTATCATTTGCTATCCAGCATCCAGCGTGGCATAATATATCTTAATAGGCGCTTACAACGGGCGCGCTAATGATTATTATCACTGGTTTTAAACTTTTGTCGTAGCTTGTTGGGGCTTCTCCTTATGTACCTATACTCTCCACTCGAGAACTAAAGACAGAGTCTCTCTATTAATGGAAAAAAAAGTAATGGAATTGTTTTTTCTCATTTGCTATCCAGCTTCCAGCATAGCATAATATATCTTAATAGGCGCTTACAACGGGCGCGCTAATGATTATTATCACTGGTTTTAAACTTTTGTCGTAGCTTGTTGGGGCTTCTCCTTATGTACCTATACTCTCCACTCGAGAACTAAACACAGAGTCTCTCTATTAATGGAAAAAAAATTAATCGAATTTCTTTTTATCATTTGCTATCCAGCTTCCAGCGTAGCATAATATGTCTTAATAGGCGCTTTCAACGGGCGCGCTTATGATTATTATCACTGGTTTTAAACTTTTGTCGTAGCTTGTTGGGGCTTCTCCTTATGTACCTATACTCTCCACTCGAGAACTAAAGACAGAGTCTCTCTATTAATGGAAAAAAAAGTAATGGAATTGTTTTCTCTCATTTGCTATCCAGCCTCCAGCGTAGCATAATATATTTTAATAGGCGCTTACAACGGGCGCGCTATTGATCATTATCACTGGTTTTAAACGTTTGTCGTAGCTTGTTGGGGCTTCTCCTTATGTACCTATACTCTCCTCTCGAGAAGTAAAGACAGAGTCTCTCTATTAATGGAAAAAAAACTAATGGAATTTTTTTTTATCATTTGCTATCCAGCTTCCAGCGTAGCATAATATGTCTTAATAGGCGCTTACAACGGGCGCGCTATTGATTATTATCACTGGTTTTAAACTTTTGTCGTAGCTTGTTGGGGCTTCTCCTTATGTACCTATACTCTCCACTCGAGAACTAAAGACAGAGTCTCTCTATTAATGGAAAAAAAAGTAATGGAATTGTTTTTTCTCATTTGCTATCCAGCCTCCAGCGTAGTATAATATATCTTAGTAGGCGCTTACAACGGGCGCGCTAATGATCATTATCACTGGTTTTAAACGTTTGTCGTAGCTTGTTGGGGCTTCTCCTTATGTACCTATACTCTCCTCTCGAGAACTAAAGACAGAGTCTCACTTTTAATGGAAAAAAAAATTAGTGGAACTTTTTTTTATCATTTGCTATCCAGCTTCCAGCGTAGCATAATATATCTTAATAGGCGCTTACAACGGGCGCGCTAATGATTATTATCACTTGTTTTAAACTTTTGTCGTAGCTTGTTGGGGCTTCCCCTTATGTACACATACTCTCCACTCAAGAACTAAAGACAGAGTCTCTCTATTAATGGAAAAAAAAATTAGTGGAATTTTTTTTTATCATTTGCTATCCAGCTTCCAGCGTAGCATAATATGTCTTAATAGGCGCTTACAACGGGACCGCTAATGATTATTATCACTGGTTTTAAAATTTTGTCGTAGCTTGTTGGGGCTTCTCCGTATGTACCTATACTCTCCATTCGAGAACTAAAGACAGAGTCTCTCTATTAATGGAAAAAAAGTAATGGAATTGTTTTTTCTCATTTGCTATCCAGCCTCCAGCGTAGCATAATATATCTTAATAGGCACTTAACGGGCGCGCTAATGATCATTATCACTGGTTTCAAACGTTTGTCGTAGCTTGTTGGGGCTTCTCCTTATGTACCTATACTCTCCTCTCGAGAACTAAAGACAGAGTCTCCCTTTTAATGGAAAAAAAAATTAGTGGAATTTTTTTTTATCATTTGCTATCCAGCTTCCAGCGTAGCATTATACATCTTAATAGGCGCTTACAACGGGCGCGCTAATGATTATTATCACTTGTTTTAAACTTTTGTCGTAGCTTGTTGGGGCTTCTCCTTATGTACACATACTCTCCACTCGAGAACTAAAGACAGAGTCTCTGTAATAATGGAAAAAAAAAATTAGTGGAATTTTTTTTTATCACTTGCTATCCAGCTTCCAGCGTAGCATAATATGTCTTAATAGGCGCTTACAACGGGCGCGCTAACGATTATTATCACTGGTTTTAAACGTTTGTCGTAGCTTGTTGGGGCTTCTCCTTACGTACCTATACTCTCCACTCGAGAACTAAAGACAGAGTCTCTCTATTAATGGAAAAAAAAATTAGTGGAATTTTTTTTTATCATTTGCTATCCAGCATCCAGCGTAGCATAATATATCTTAATAGGCGCTTACAACGGGCGCGCTAATGATTATTATCACTGGTTTTAAACTTTTGTCGTAGCTTGTTGGGGCTTCTCCTTATGTACCTATACTCTCCACTCGAGAACTAAAGACAGAGTCTCTCTATTAATGGAAAAAAAAGTAATGGAATTGTTTTTTCTCATTTGCTATCCAGCTTCCAGCATAGCATAATATATCTTAATAGGCGCTTACAACGGGCGCGCTAATGATTATTATCACTGGTTTTAAACTTTTGTCGTAGCTTGTTGGGGCTTCTCCTTATGTACCTATACTCTCCACTCGAGAACTAAACACAGAGTCTCTCTATTAATGGAAAAAAAATTAATCGAATTTCTTTTTATCATTTGCTATCCAGCTTCCAGCGTAGCATAATATGTCTTAATAGGCGCTTTCAACGGGCGCGCTTATGATTATTATCACTGGTTTTAAACTTTTGTCGTAGCTTGTTGGGGCTTCTCCTTATGTACCTATACTCTCCACTCGAGAACTAAAGACAGAGTCTCTCTATTAATGGAAAAAAAAGTAATGGAATTGTTTTCTCTCATTTGCTATCCAGCCTCCAGCGTAGCATAATATATTTTAATAGGCGCTTACAACGGGCGCGCTATTGATCATTATCACTGGTTTTAAACGTTTGTCGTAGCTTGTTGGGGCTTCTCCTTATGTACCTATACTCTCCTCTCGAGAAGTAAAGACAGAGTCTCTCTATTAATGGAAAAAAAACTAATGGAATTTTTTTTTATCATTTGCTATCCAGCTTCCAGCGTAGCATAATATGTCTTAATAGGCGCTTACAACGGGTGCGCTATTGATTATTACCACTGGTTTTAAACTTTTGTCGTAGCTTGTTGGGTCTTCTCCTTATGTACCTATACTCTCCACTCGAGAACTAAAGACAGAGTCTCTCTATTAATGGAAAAAAAAGTAATGGAATTGTTTTTTCTCATTTGCTATCCAGCCTCCAGCGTAGTATAATATATCTTAGTAGGCGCTTACAACGGGCGCGCTAATGATCATTATCACTGGTTTTAAACGTTTGTCGTAGCTTGTTGGGGCTTCTCCTTATGTACCTATACTCTCCTCTCGAGAACTAAAGACAGAGTCTCACTTTTAATGGAAAAAAAAATTAGTGGAACTTTTTTTTATCATTTGCTATCCAGCTTCCAGCGTAGCATAATATATCTTAATAGGCGCTTACAACGGGCGCGCTAATGATTATTATCACTTGTTTTAAACTTTTGTCGTAGCTTGTTGGGGCTTCCCCTTATGTACACATACTCTCCACTCGAGAACTAAAGACAGAGTCTCTCTATTAATGGAAAAAAAAATTAGTGGAATTTTTTTTTATCATTTGCTATCCAGCTTCCAGCGTAGCATAATATGTCTTAATAGGCGCTTACAACGGGACCGCTAATGATTATTATCACTGGTTTTAAAATTTTGTCGTAGCTTGTTGGGGCTTCTCCGTATGTACCTATACTCTCCATTCGAGAACTAAAGACAGAGTCTCTCTATTAATGGAAAAAAAGTAATGGAATTGTTTTTTCTCATTTGCTATCCAGCCTCCAGCGTAGCATAATATATCTTAATAGGCACTTAACGGGCGCGCTAATGATCATTATCACTGGTTTCAAACGTTTGTCGTAGCTTGTTGGGGCTTCTCCTTATGTACCTATACTCTCCTCTCGAGAACTAAAGAATGAGTCTCCCTTTTAATGGAAAAAAAAATTAGTGGAATTTTTTTTTATCATTTGCTATCCAGCTTCCAGCGTAGCATTATACATCTTAATAGGCGCTTACAACGGGCGCGCTAATGATTATTATCACTTGTTTTAAACTTTTGTCGTAGCTTGTTGGGGCTTCTCCTTATGTACACATACTCTCCACTCGAGAACTAAAGACAGAGTCTCTGTAATAATGGAAAAAAAAAATTAGTGGAATTTTTTTTTATCACTTGCTGTCCAGCTTCCAGCGTAGCATAATATGTCTTAATAGGCGCTTACAACGGGCGCGCTAACGATTATTATCACTGGTTTTAAACGTTTGTCGTAGCTTGTTGGGGCTTCTCCTTACGTACCTATACTCTCCACTCGAGAACTAAAGACAGAGTCTCTCTATTAATGGAAAAAAACTAATGGAATTTTTTTTTATCATTGCTATCCAGCTTCCAGCGTAGCATAACATATTTTAATAGGCGCTTACAACGGGCGCGCTAATGATTATTATCACTGGTTTTAAACTTTTGTCGTAGCTTGTTGGGGCCTCTCCTTATGTACCTATACTCTCCACTCGAGAACTAAACACAGAGTCTCTCTATTAATGGAAAAAAAATTAATCGAATTTCTTTTTATCATTTGCTATCCAGCTTCCAGCGTAGCATAATATGTCTTAATAGGCGCTTACAACGGGCGCGCTAATGATTATTATCACTGGTTTTAAACTATTGTCGTAGCTTGTTGGGGCCTCTCCTTATGTACCTATACTCTCCACTCGAGAACTAAACACAGAGACTCTCTATTAATGGAAAAAAAATAAATCGAATTTCTTTTTATCATTTGCTATCCAGCTTCCAGCGTAGCATAATATGTCTTAATAGGCGCTTTCAACGGGCGCGCTTATGATTATTATCACTGGTTTCAAACTTTTGTCGTAGCTTGTTGGGGCTTCTCCTTATGTACCTATACTCTCCATTCGAGAACTAAAGACAGAGTCTCTCTATTAATTGAAAAAAAAGTATTGGAATTGTTTTTTCTCATATGCTATCCAGCTTCCAGCGTACCATAATGTATCTTAATAGGCGCTTACAACGGGCGCGCTAATGTTTATTATCACTGGCTTTAAACTTTTGTAGTAGCTTGTTGGGGCTTCTCCTTATGTACCAATACTCTCCACTCGAGAACTAAAGACAGAGTCTCACTATTATTAGAAAAAAAAATTAATGGGATTTTTTTTTATCATTTGCTATCTAGCTTCGAGCGTAGCATAATATATCTTAATAGGCGCTTACAAGGGGCGCGCTAATGATTAAAATCACTAGTT
Organism: Schistocerca serialis cubense; assembly: GCF_023864345.2. Taxonomy (NCBI): domain Eukaryota; kingdom Metazoa; phylum Arthropoda; class Insecta; order Orthoptera; family Acrididae; genus Schistocerca; species Schistocerca serialis. Next base: position 53,296,430 of record NC_064639.1, read on the forward strand.
TTAAACTTTTGTCGTAGCTTGTTGGGGCTTCTCCTTATGTACCCATACTCTCCACTCGGGAACTAAAGACAGAGTCTCTCTATTAATGGAAAAAAAAATTAGTGGAATTTTTTTTTATCATTTGCTATCCAGCATCCAGCGTAGCATAATATATCTTAATAGGCGCTTACAACGGGCGCGCTAATGATTATTATCACTGGTTTTAAACTTTTGTCGTAGCTTGTTGGGGCTTCTCCTTATGTACCTATACTCTCCACTCGAGAACTAAAGACAGAGTCTCTCTATTAATGGAAAAAAAAGTAATGGAATTGTTTTTTCTCATTTGCTATCCAGCTTCCAGCATAGCATAATATATCTTAATAGGCGCTTACAACGGGCGCGCTAATGATTATTATCACTGGTTTTAAACTTTTGTCGTAGCTTGTTGGGGCTTCTCCTTATGTACCTATACTCTCCACTCGAGAACTAAACACAGAGTCTCTCTATTAATGGAAAAAAAATTAATCGAATTTCTTTTTATCATTTGCTATCCAGCTTCCAGCGTAGCATAATATGTCTTAATAGGCGCTTTCAACGGGCGCGCTTATGATTATTATCACTGGTTTTAAACTTTTGTCGTAGCTTGTTGGGGCTTCTCCTTATGTACCTATACTCTCCACTCGAGAACTAAAGACAGAGTCTCTCTATTAATGGAAAAAAAAGTAATGGAATTGTTTTCTCTCATTTGCTATCCAGCCTCCAGCGTAGCATAATATATTTTAATAGGCGCTTACAACGGGCGCGCTATTGATCATTATCACTGGTTTTAAACGTTTGTCGTAGCTTGTTGGGGCTTCTCCTTATGTACCTATACTCTCCTCTCGAGAAGTAAAGACAGAGTCTCTCTATTAATGGAAAAAAAACTAATGGAATTTTTTTTTATCATTTGCTATCCAGCTTCCAGCGTAGCATAATATGTCTTAATAGGCGCTTACAACGGGCGCGCTATTGATTATTATCACTGGTTTTAAACTTTTGTCGTAGCTTGTTGGGGCTTCTCCTTATGTACCTATACTCTCCACTCGAGAACTAAAGACAGAGTCTCTCTATTAATGGAAAAAAAAGTAATGGAATTGTTTTTTCTCATTTGCTATCCAGCCTCCAGCGTAGTATAATATATCTTAGTAGGCGCTTACAACGGGCGCGCTAATGATCATTATCACTGGTTTTAAACGTTTGTCGTAGCTTGTTGGGGCTTCTCCTTATGTACCTATACTCTCCTCTCGAGAACTAAAGACAGAGTCTCACTTTTAATGGAAAAAAAAATTAGTGGAACTTTTTTTTATCATTTGCTATCCAGCTTCCAGCGTAGCATAATATATCTTAATAGGCGCTTACAACGGGCGCGCTAATGATTATTATCACTTGTTTTAAACTTTTGTCGTAGCTTGTTGGGGCTTCCCCTTATGTACACATACTCTCCACTCGAGAACTAAAGACAGAGTCTCTCTATTAATGGAAAAAAAAATTAGTGGAATTTTTTTTTATCATTTGCTATCCAGCTTCCAGCGTAGCATAATATGTCTTAATAGGCGCTTACAACGGGACCGCTAATGATTATTATCACTGGTTTTAAAATTTTGTCGTAGCTTGTTGGGGCTTCTCCGTATGTACCTATACTCTCCATTCGAGAACTAAAGACAGAGTCTCTCTATTAATGGAAAAAAAGTAATGGAATTGTTTTTTCTCATTTGCTATCCAGCCTCCAGCGTAGCATAATATATCTTAATAGGCACTTAACGGGCGCGCTAATGATCATTATCACTGGTTTCAAACGTTTGTCGTAGCTTGTTGGGGCTTCTCCTTATGTACCTATACTCTCCTCTCGAGAACTAAAGACAGAGTCTCCCTTTTAATGGAAAAAAAAATTAGTGGAATTTTTTTTTATCATTTGCTATCCAGCTTCCAGCGTAGCATTATACATCTTAATAGGCGCTTACAACGGGCGCGCTAATGATTATTATCACTTGTTTTAAACTTTTGTCGTAGCTTGTTGGGGCTTCTCCTCATGTACACATACTCTCCACTCGAGAACTAAAGACAGAGTCTCTGTAATAATGGAAAAAAAAAATTAGTGGAATTTTTTTTTATCACTTGCTATCCAGCTTCCAGCGTAGCATAGTATGTCTTAATAGGCGCTTACAACGGGCGCGCTAACGATTATTATCACTGGTTTTAAACGTTTGTCGTAGCTTGTTGGGGCTTCTCCTTACGTACCTATACTCTCCACTCGAGAACTAAAGACAGAGTCTCTCTATTAATGGAAAAAAACTAATGGAATTTTTTTTTATCATTGCTATCCAGCTTCCAGCGTAGCATAACATATTTTAATAGGCGCTTACAACGGGCGCGCTAATGATTATTATCACTGGTTTTAAACTTTTGTCGTAGCTTGTTGGGGCCTCTCCTTATGTACCTATACTCTCCACTCGAGAACTAAACACAGAGTCTCTCTATTAATGGAAAAAAAATTAATCGAATTTCTTTTTATCATTTGCTATCCAGCTTCCAGCGTAGCATAATATGTCTTAATAGGCGCTTACAACGGGCGCGCTAATGATTATCACTGGTTTTAAACTATTGTCGTAGCTTGTTGGGGCCTCTCCTTATGTACCTATACTCTCCACTCGAGAACTAAACACAGAGTCTCTCTATTAATGGAAAAAAAATAAATCGAATTTCTTTTTATCATTTGCTATCCAGCTTCCAGCGTAGCATAATATGTCTTAATAGGCGCTTTCAACGGGCGCGCTTATGATTATTATCACTGGTTTCAAACTTTTGTCGTAGCTTGTTGGGGCTTCTCCTTATGTACCTATACTCTCCATTCGAGAACTAAAGACAGAGTCTCTCTATTAATTGAAAAAAAAGTATTGGAATTGTTTTTTCTCATATGCTATCCAGCTTCCAGCGTACCATAATGTATCTTAATAGGCGCTTACAACGGGCGCGCTAATGTTTATTATCACTGGCTTTAAACTTTTGTAGTAGCTTGTTGGGGCTTCTCCTTATGTACCAATAGTCTCCACTCGAGAACTATAGACAGAGTCCCTCTATTAATGGAAGAAAACGTAAATGGAATTTTTTTTTATCATTTGCTATCCAGCTTCCATCGTAGCGTAATATATCTTAATAGGTGCTTACAACTGGCGCGCTAATGATTATTATCACTGGCTTTAAACTTTTGTCGTAGCTTGTTGGGGCTTCTCCTTATGTACCTATACTCTCCACTCGAGAACTAAAGACAGTCTCTCCATTATTGGAAAAAAAAAATTAATGGAATTTTTTTTATCATTTGATGTCCAGCTTCCAGCATAGCATAATATATCTTAATAGGCGCTTACAACGGGCGCGCTAATGATCATTATCACTGGTTTTAAATTTTGGTCGTAGCTTGTTTTGTCTTCTCCTTATGTACCTATACTTTCCACTCGAGAACTAAACACAGAGTCTCTCTATTAACTGAAAAAAAATTAATGAAATTTTTTTTATCATTTGCTATCCAGCTTCCACCGTAGCATAATTTATTTTAATAGGCGCTTTCAACGGGCGCGCTAATGATCATTATCACTGGTTTTAAACTTTTGTCGTAGCTTGTTGGGGCTTCTCCTTATGTAAATATACTCTCCACTCGAGAACTAAACAGAGAGTCTCTCTATTAATGGAAATAATATTAATCGAATTTTTCTTTATCATTTGCTATCCAGCTTCCAGCGTAGCATAATATATCTTAATACGCGCTTACAACGGGTGCGCTAATGATTATTATCACTGGTTTTAAACTTTTGTCGTAGCTTGTTTAGGCTTCTCCTTATGTACCTATACTCTCCACTCGAGAACTGAACACAGAGTCTCTCTATTAATGGAAAAAAAAATTAATGGAATTTTTTTTTATCATTTGCTATCCAGCCTCCACCGTAGCGTAATATATTTTAATAGGCACTTACAACGGGCGAGCAAATGATCATTATCACTGGCTTTAAACTTTTGTCGTAGCTTGTTGGGGCTTCTCCTTATGTACCTATACTTTCCACTCGAGAACTAAGGACCGAGTCTCCCTATTAATGGAAAAAAAAATTAATGGAATTTTTTTTTATCATTTGGTAACCAGCTTCCACCGTAGCATAATATATCTTGATAGGCACTTACAACGGGCACGCTAATGATTATTATCACTGGTTTTAAACTTTTGTCGTAGCTTGTTGGGGCTTCTCCTTATGTAGTTGTACTTTCCACTCGAGAACTAAAGACCGAGTCTCTCTATTAATGGAAAAAAAAATTAATGGAATTTTTTTTTATCATTTGCTATCCAGCTTCCACCGTAGCGTAATATATCTTAATAGGCACTTACAATGGGCGAGCAAATTATCATTATCACTGGCTTTAAACTTTTGTCGTAGCTTGTTGGGGCTTCTCCTTATGTACCTATACTCTCCACTCGACAACTAAAGACAGAGTCTCTCTATTAATGGAAAAAATAGTAATGGAATTGTTTTTTCTCATTTTCCATCCAGCTTCCAGCGTACCATAATGTATCTTAATAGACGCTCACAACGGGCGCGCTAATGATTATTATCACTGGTTTTAAATTTTTGCCGTAGCTTGTTGGGGCTTCTCCTTATGTACCTATACTATCCACTCGAGAACTAAAGACAGAGTCTCTCTATTAATGGAAAATAAATTAATGGATTTTTTTTTTATCATTTGCTATCCAGCTTCCAGCGTAGCATAATATATCTTAATAGGCGCTTACAACGGGTGCGCTAATGATTATTATCACTTATTTTAAATTTTTGCCGTAGCTTGTTGAGGCTCCTCCTTATGTGCCTATACTCTCTACTCGAGAACTAAAGACAGAGTCTCTCTATTAATGGAAAATAAAATTAATGGAATTTTTTTCTATCATTTTCTATCCAGCTTGCAGCGTAGCATAATATATCTTAATAGGTGCTTACAACGGGCGCGCTAATGATTATTATCACTGGTTTTAAACTTTTGTCGTAGCTTGTTGGGGCTTCTCCTTATGTACCTATACTCTCCACTCGAGAACTAAAGACAGAGTCTCTCTATTAATGGAAAAAAAAATTAATGGAATTTTTTTTTTCATTTGCAGTCCAGCTTCCACCGTAGCGTATTTTTCTTAATAGGCGCTTACAACGGGCGCGCTAATGATTATTATCACTGGTTTTAAATTTTTGCCGTAGCTTGTTGGGGCTTCTCCTTATGTACCTATACTATCCACTCGAGAACTAAAGACAGAGTCTCTCTATTAATGGAAAAAAAAACTAATGGAATTTTTTTTTTCATTTGCTATCCAGCTTCCAGCGTAGCATAATATATCTTAATAGGCGCTTACAACGGGCGCGCTAATGATTATTATCACTGGTTTTAAACTTTAGTCATAGCTTGTTGGGGCATCTCCTTATGTACCCACACTCTCCACTCGAGAACTAAAGACAGAGTTTCTCTATTAATGGAATGAAAATTAATGGAATTTTTTTTTTATCATTTGCTTACCAGCTTCCAGCGTAGCATAATATATCTTAATAGGCGCTTAAACGGGCGCGGTAACGATTATTATCACTGGATAATAACTTTTGTCGTAGCTTGTTGGGGCTTCTCCTTATGTACCTATACTCTCTACTCGAGAACTAAAGACAGAGTCTCTCTATTAATGGAAAAAAAAATTTATGGAATTTTTTTTATCATTTGCTATCCAGCTTCCAGCGTAGCATAATATATCTTAATTGGCGCTTACAACGGGCGCGCTAATGATTATTATCACTGGTTTTAAACTTTTGTCGTAGCTTCTAGGGGCTTCTCCTTACGTACCTATACTCTCCACTCGAGAACTAAAGACAGAGTCTCTCTATTAATGGAAAAAAAAAATTAATGGAATTTTTTTTTTCATTTGCAGTCCACCTTCCACCGTAGCGTAATTTATCTTAATAGGCGCTTACAACAGGCGCGCTAATGATTATTATCACAGGTTTTAATTTTTTGCCATAGCTTGTTGGGGCTTCTCCTTATGTACCTATACTCTCCACTCGAGAACTAAAGACAGAGTGTCTCTATTAATGGAAAAAAAAACTAATGGAATTTTTTTTTTCATTTGCTATCTAGCTTCCACCGTAACGTAATATATCATAATAGGCGCTTACAACGTGCGCACTAATGATTATTATCACTGGTTTTAAATTTTTGCTGTAGCTTGTTGGGGCTTTTCCTTATGTACTTATACTCTCCACTCGAGAACTGAAGACAGAGTCTCTCTATTAATGGATAAAAAAATTAATGGAATTTTTTTTTATCATTGGCTATCCAGCTTCCAGCGTAGCATAATATATCTTAATAGGCGCTTACAACGGGCGCGCTAATGATTATTATCACTGGTTTTAAACTTTTGTCGTAGCTTGTTGGGGCTTCTCCTTATGTACCCATACTCTCCACTCGAGAACTAAAGACAGAGTCTCTCTATTAATGGAATAGAAATTAATGGAATTTTTTTTTATCATTTGCTATCCAGCTTCCAGCGTAGCATTATATATCTTAATAGGCGCTAAAACGGGCGCGGTAACGATTATTATCACTGGATAATAACTTTTGTCGTAGCTTGTTGGGGCTTCTCCTTATGTACCTATACTCTCTACTCGAGAACTAAAGACAGAGTCTCTCTATTAATGGAAAAAATAATTTATGGAATTTTTTTTTATCATTTGCTATCCAGCTTCCAGCGTAGCATAATATATCTTAATTGGCGCTTACAACGGGCGCGCTAATGATAATTATCACTGGTTTCAAACTTTTGTCGTATCTTGTTGGGGCTTCTTCTTATGTACTTATACAATTGCCCCCACTCTGTGCGGTGACATGCAGTGGAGGCGCACAGTGTTTTGTATACATTCGTACAGCTTAAATTTAATTTTGTGCCGAAGAGGGTACAACGACCTTTATTTGTCGGCGTATTTTTATTCGTAAATTGGGTTTGAGATGTCAGCTTGTCTTACTTACACTTTATCTTACAGGAAATACGTAACTTACATACAGAATGATGGTTCTCTAAGTATTTACATGAGAGTGCTGCTAGAGCGGTTACTCGGCTCTTTGCCAACACTGCTAGCCTTTGTGCGCATGCACGATTAATATATTTGTTGACTGCGCAACAACCATTAAATGTTCTACATATTATTGGGTAAGGTCGTCCACGATTCCACTCGCACTTTTAGCGTTATTTTCACTCCGAGTGCCGTACTATCCGTCGAATAATTTGCTGTGGTGTGGTCTTCTATTCTGAGTGCATTGCATGTGCGTTTATTCTCCATGAACCGATGCTGTGGCAGATAACTCACCTTTCATATGGCCCGGGAAGGATCTTCCCCATCGTATCCACATTTTCAGTGGGGTGAACACTGCACAACAACACCAGACATCAAGGTAAGTTATTCTTGCACAATTGTAGTTTGCTGTTTAATATCAGACGTTTTGTGGCATGACATTACCATAATTGGTTTGTTGCACTGTTGCACATGCATTTGGGTTCCACTATATGTTTTGTCGTTCAGTTTGCCGTGAGAATTGCTTTTAGTCCTTGAAGTTTTTTCCTTTTAGATAGTTCTTCATGTTCATTATATACATATGGCTCGATATACACATAAAATTCACATAAATATTTTGACATAACAATGCATATTACAATGGGTTACATCTAAGGCTGGCATTCCACCCATTATTTGCATCAAACATAAAGAATTCTTAAATATTAAAACATTACAAAATTCCTTTTTCAATTACCAGGTGTACCGGTATGAAATGAGCCTTTTTTTAGTGAAAATGAAACACTAATTTTGAAATGAAAAATAAAAACATTTTATTCAAAGTTTGCTTTGCGTTCTATACATCTTGACCACCTTTCTGGCAATTTGTGGACACCACGACAATAGAAATGTTCGTCTTTTGAAGCAAACCAATCAGATACCCAATTGTCGACTTCTTCATAGGAATCTAAGTGTTCCTCAGCCAATGCGTATTCCATTGGTGAAAACAAATGTTAGTCATATAGGGCCACATGTGGTGAATACGGCGAGTGGGGTAGCAACTCCCAGCCAAGTGTTTTGATTGTATCCTGAACCAGTTTTGCTTGTGAGCAAGTGCATTCTCGTGTACAAAAATACTTTGCCAAGTCTTCTGGCCCATACTGGTCTTTTTTCGATCAATGCATAGTTCAAATTGATCATTTGTTGTCTATAGCGATTAGTATTCACAGTTTCACCGGGTTTTAAAAGCTCATGATACACCACATCTTTCTGATCCCACCAAACACAGAGCATTGTCTTCTTGCCGAATCGATCAGGTTTTGCAGTCGATGTTGACGGTTGTCCCGGATTAATACATGTTTTTTCCAGATTAGGATTCTTAAAATAAATCCATTTTTCACAGCCAGTAACAATTCGATGCAAAACTGATTTTTTTTCATGTCTTTGGAGCAAAATTTGACAAATGGTTTTTCGGTTTTCCATCTGTCTTTCGTTCAGTTCATGTGGCACCCATTTTCCACACTTTTTGATCTCTCCCATGGGTCATTCCATCTCAAATCAACTAACTGTCTGAACCTTGATATCTCAGATTTGGATGATTTTTTTTCAGGTAATGTACCCACTAACACTAGTTTAAATTTGAAATTTCAAATTTTTGTGACCTATGGTTTTTGAGTTTCAAGGGTTTAAAAATCAAAAAACCTCTGTTTATGATCAATTGATGATTGTTTTAAAATGCTGTAGCTCAAAAACTATACAACCTAGAGAGTCAAACTTGCTCCATTGTTTCCTCTAAAAATTCCGTTCAATTTGATATGTAACATCACTATGCTACCTAAATCTGAAAATTTTAAACTATTACAAAAACACATTTTTTGAAATTTCCAAAATACGTACCCTCGGATGTTTTTATGAAAATTTTATGTGTTGTCCAGTCTGACTACATGCATGCAAAATTTCAAGATGGGATCTCAATGGGTTCTTGTATAAAGTAATATTTTACTACTGCAATACATACTAGTGAGGTGAAAAGCAGTATATTTCTAGGCTATGAATACTAAGGTAGGCCTATGTAATTCTTACAAACTTAAATTATTATGTTAGCCTCTTTATGCAACATTACCTTCTTATTGATTGTTAATTCATTAAATGATATTTTAATTTGAGAATGAAATATATAAAAAAATAATAACTTAAGAAACTTACGATTTTATACGACATTCACTTTTTATTATAAGAAACGTGAGATTTTCATATAAGGCTCTAGTTTTGGACACTAACCCACTTATTGCCACCTTGATGTAAAGAGTGCAATTTTAAGCTCCTTTGGAATACCAGCCAGTCCTACCATAGATTATAATAAGCAATATGGAATGAGCTATTCAGTTGTCTATAGGAACATTTCTTTGTTTGGTCGTGTTTGAAGTCTCCATTTAATGAAAAAATCTGTGTTGCAGGTTTGGAGTTATGTAGTGCTTTTCTTTCAGCACCACACAAATTGTTTTTTGTATTCAACAAGTTGTACAAAGCATCAGCAGAAACTTAATTTATTGAGAGGTAAGATTAAGTATTATATTTTCATTTCCTACAGGTTAAACATGATAAAACCAAAAAACATGTCATTAATGTGGCCATAAGTGGGGCATTGATGCTACATTAAAATGTGTATGGAATAATCATAGCAAAAAAACTTATGAGTGCTCTATACTGTACTGTGTTTTAGTGTTAAGTTGTCCAAGTGATATAGTATAGAGCGGTGTAGTCTTAGAATATGCCACACCTTGTATGTGGTAATATATCAAACATCATAAAATACGATTATTTACTACCTAAATCTGAAAATTTTAAACTATTACAAAAACACATTTTTTGAAATTTCCAAAATACGTACCCTCGGATGTTTTTATGAAAATTTTATGTGTTGTCCAGTCTGACTACATGCATGCAAAATTTCAAGATGGGATCTCAATGGGTTCTTGTATAAAGTAATATTTTACTACTGCAATACATACTAGTGAGGTGAAAAGCAGTATATTTCTAGGCTATGAATACTAAGGTAGGCCTATGTAATTCTTACAAACTTAAATTATTATGTTAGCCTCTTTATGCAACATTACCTTCTTATTGATTGTTAATTCATTAAATGATATTTTAATTTGAGAATGAAATATATAAAAAAATAATAACTTAAGAAACTTACGATTTTATACGACATTCACTTTTTATTATAAGAAACGTGAGATTTTCATATAAGGCTCTAGTTTTGGACACTAACCCACTTATTGCCACCTTGATGTAAAGAGTGCAATTTTAAGCTCCTTTGGAATACCAGCCAGTCCTACCATAGATTATAATAAGCAATATGGAACGAGCTATTCAGTTGTCTATAGGAACATTTCTTTGTTTGGTCGTGTTTGAAGTCACCATTTAATGAAAAAATCTGTGTTGCAGGTTTGGAGTTATGTAGTGCTTTTCTTCCAGCACCACACAAATTGTTTTTTGTATTCAACAAGTTGTACAAAGCATCAGCAGAAACTTAATTTATTGAGAGGTAAGATTAAGTATTATATTTTCATTTCCTACAGGTTAAACATGATAAAACCAAAAAACATGTCATTAATGTGGCCATAAGTGGGGCATTGATGCTACATTAAAATGTGTATGGAATAATCATAGCAAAAAAACTTATGAGTGCTCTATACTGTACTGTGTTTTAGTGTTAAGTTGTCCAAGTGATATAGTATAGAGCGGTGTAGTCTTAGAATATGCCACACCTTGTATGTGGTAATATATCAAACATCATAAAATACGATTATTTACTATTTTATGTTTTCTAGAATGTTCCAAATAATATAAATGTAGTTATTTAAGTTGTATATATGAACTTATTACCAGAATCGAGCACTGAAGAAGTTATTACAGAACATTCCGCAGATGAATCGGAGATTATTCAACAGTTAGCACGAAATTTTGCTCAAACAACAAAAAAAAGTGAAAACCTGATGATTTTGTCTATCTTACCTATGAGTTGGAGCTGTCAGAAAATAGAAGAAGAATTTGGAGCGACAAACTGCATGGCTCATGTAGTAAAACTGTTAGTAAAAGAAAGAGGAATTTTGTCAAATCCTAATCCTAAACCTGGAAGAACTCTAAGTCAGAATATTGTTGACTGTGTAAAAAACATCTACAATTCTGACGACGATAGTAGAATGAGGCCGGGGAAGAAAGATTGTGTGACCATAAGAAATAAAGATGGAAAGATCCAGGTTCAAAAGAGGCTAGTGTTGGCAAATTTCCAAGAAATATACCAATTATTTAAGGAAAAGATCCCTGCAAACAAAATTGGGTTTCCCAAGTTTTGCAAAGTAAGGCCAAGGAACTGTATCCTGGCTGGAAGAAGTGGCACACATACTGTTTGTGTGTATACCTTACACCAAAACATTAAGCTAATGATGAAAACTGATTTGAAATCTTATCATTCTGGCCTAGTCAAGATGATGTGCAATCCACCATCGCAACAATGTTTTATGGATATTTGTAAAGAATGTCCTGGTGTCTCTTGACTTAAAAGACTATTGAGAGAAAAGTTCACAGACGATATGATTGATGAAGTTACCTACAAAAAGTGGGTAACTGTAGATAGGTGTTTGATGGACACTGTAGTAAAAACTACTGATGACTTTCTGGATGAGTTTTTGGACACACTAATGAAGGTAAAAACTCATTCATTTATAGCTAGTCAGCAGAAAGAATAGTACAGCGAAATCAAGGACAGTTTAACTGAAGGCCATGTAGTAGTCAACTGTGATTTTGCAGAAAACTACTCTTTCATAGTGCAAGATGAAATACAATCATTCCAATGGACTACCACCCAAGCTACACTGCATCCTTTCATTATATATTATAAGTGGGAGGGAAAACAAAAACATGTGCAGAATATCTTCATATCAGGTTGCCTGAAACATAATACAGTCGCTTTCTATGTATTCCAGAAAAAACTGCTGGAAATCATAAAGCAAACCTTGCCTTTTGCACTTAAAAACATTACTTACTTTTCTGATGGCAGCGCTCCACAATATAAAAATAAGAAAAACTTCCTTAATTCGTGTTTGGATAAAACTGATTTTAAAGTTGAGGCAGAGTGGAAGTTCTTTGCAACATCCCATGGCAAGAGTGCATGTGATGGCCTTGGTGGATCTGTTAAGCGTCTAGCTGCTAAAACCAGCCATATGACCAACAAATCTCAATGCCCAAATCACTTTATGTATTTGCCATGGATACCATAAAAAAAACATTGACTTTGAAAATTGCACAACAGAGGACTATGAACTGGCCAAAGAATACTTACTTCCTCGGTTTAGTGAATCAAAAGCAATTGTGAGAACACAAAAGTTTCACTCAAATAAACCCTGCACAATAGTCAAATTACTGTCAAGCCTCATCATTTAAGTCTGGATGAGTCTCTTGAATATGTGACAACACTGAACCAAATAACACTGTCAAATGTGGTAAATATTGCTGCTGGTTTTCTGACAGTAGCATATGATGCCTCTTGGCAGCTAGGATGCATTGAAGAAAAATACAATGACATGTACCAGAAAAATTTTTTACACCCAAAGGGTATAGCCAAGTATTTTCCTATCCACAACCAAGAGATATATTAGATGTCCCAGGAAATACTGTTTTACAAACAGTGAATCCAACAGTAACTATGGGAAGAACCTACACTTTAAGTGCTAAAGAAATGAAGTTGTCTTCTCTTGCTTTGGAAAAGTATCTTAAAAGATCATAAAAGAAGCATGTTTAAATTGTGTGACACCTACCCTTACCAAACACTAAGTTGTATAAATACCATGTGTATTAACTTTGTAAATACCAATTAGTATTAGAAATACAGTTTTATCCATGCAAATATCAACAAGTTAATCTTTTTCCCAAGTGAAATTACTTATATGCCAATTTCTAATATAAGGAACTTGCTGTAAATGGTTACAAATAACACTGGAAAACCAAGCAGAAGATAATCTCTGCCATTTACAACTAAGGATGAAGGTGAGTGGCTTTATTCAAAATTTTAACTTGTAGCACGTATACTACCAATTAAAATGTGTTCACTTCCTTCTGATCCATAGTTAAAAGAATCATGAACATTAAATTAAAACAACACTATATCATTTAATGAATTAACAGACAATAAGAAGGTAATGTTGCGTAAAATGGCTAACATTATAATTTAAGTTTGTTGGAATTACATAGTATTCATAGCCTACAAATAGTCTGCTTTTCACCTCAGTAGTGTGTATTGCAGTAGTAAAATATTATTTTATACAAGAACCCATTGAGATACCATCTTGGAAATTTGCATGCATGTAGTCAGTTAGACTGGACAACACATATAATTTTTATAAAAACTCCAAGGGTAAGTATTTTGGAAATTTCAAAAAATGGTCTTTTGGAATAGTTTAAAATTTTCAGATTTAGATAGCATAGTCATGTTACATACCAAATTGAATGGAATTTTTAGAGGAAAACAATGGTGCAAGTTTGACTATCCAGGTTGTATAGTTTTTGAGCTACAGCATTTTAAAACAATAATTGATTGATCAAAAACAGAGGTTATTTTGATTTTTAAACCCTTGAAACTCAAAAACCAATGGTCAGAAAAATTTGAAATTTCAAATTTAAACTGGTATTAGTGGGCACATTACCTGAAAAAAAATTAATCCAAATCTGAGGGGTCATGGTTCAAATCATGTAGTACAATTGGTTGATTTGACATGGATTGACCCCCATACCTTTCAAACGGTCAGAAATTGTTTGTTGTGCAACATTTAGCATTGCTGCCATTTGTTTCTGACTGAAAGTATCATCTTCATCCAATATTGCTTGTAATTTGGTGTTTTCGAACTTTTATGGTGGTCTTCCACGTTCTTCATTTCTTACATCAAAATCATTATTTCTGAACCGTTGAAACCATCTTTTGCATGTTGCTTCTGATAAAGCATGATTACCACACATCTCGACAAGCAATCCATTCCACTCTGCAACACTTTTTTTCAAAAGAAAACAAAAAATTGATTCTTTCCACAAATCATCACTTTCTAGTACAAAATTCGACATTGTTACACAATGAAAACATATGATGTTGATTGTTCAATGACTTGATATATACTAAATATCTTTGACAGATGTCATACCAACCAAACAACAAAAATTAAGGCTCGTTCACAACAAATGTACCACATCGACACATTTGTATCTTAACGCTCATTTCATACCGGTACACCTGGTAAAGTTGCTGGTTAATATAGTTCGTAAGCTTAAAAAAAATTTCTTTGTACATAAATACAAATTTCCATTATATTATGTTGCTACAAACGTATTTAATGTATCCACGTTTTATTTTCCGGTCATGCATACATCGTTTATGAGAGTTTAATATTTTTCTAGGAAGAAACATGGAAAAGCATTTACCCCATGATTCTACATTATGCGTTGCTGGCCTAGCTGTGCTTTGGCGCCAACTCCTGTGTTAGAGAAGGAATAAGGAATTCTACTCTACTGGTTTATGGATCACTAAGGAAATGCTATTCTCCCTTTCTTAATTCACTTGTCAGGGGACTCCTGTGTCCTGGAAACAAAACGCATTAACGGCTAAGGTACAACATATATATATATATATATATATATATATATATATATATATATAGCTTTGAGTTCGTGACATAAAAATCTTTGCATCACTTCATACTTACCTCATACAGTTATAGGGAAATGCCATTGTTTATGTCCATATTTAATGCAATAAAAAATTGATTAGTTTTATCTGAAGTCATATGCGTCCGTGTTTATGTGCGTTTTCTAGTCAGTATGTACAGGAAAAATGTTTTGTGGTTGTACTGCGATGATGTATATTCTTATTTTTCATTTGCTTGATGACTAAAATATACACAAACACATACTAATAACTAAATCATTTCTTTGAGGCGCGGCCCGTTTCTTTCATTAGGTACCTATAAATCTCCTCTTCTGCGCCGTGTCGATGCACTGGTCGCTGCAATATTAAAAGACTTATAACTAACTTAAAAGCTAATTGTGCTTTGTAGCTCATAGGCTACTCATATACTCGGAAATCACAGTCGCTGGCAAATGTTTTTTCATAATTTATTCTTATTTGTTCATATATATATTCACTTGCATTTTTGTTCCTCTTATTCGTTTATAATGTTAAGAAAGTTATTTCGAAATTTGCCACGGTATCCCATCCTTTTGGTAGCTAACACGTCCTGTATGTATCGTCGTAATGATTTCTTTTGCTATTACTTGTAGTATATATATTTTGGTGTTGACATAACTTTGCATATTAATGTAAGATTACATTCTTTCGTTCCCTGATAGTAAAATATGGTTGTTGCGTGTTAACATGTATTTTGAAAATACGTTTGACGCTTGTGTGGTTTCGTGTTCCTAGCTGGATATGAAACAAGTTAGCCTGTAGCACTCGCGCAAGGTCAATGTCTCTTCCGTAGTTCTGACATAAACAAGCATTGTTGAGTGCGCACAGCTGATCCATATGCGGCTACCGTTTGCATTTTGCTTCACGTGAAGCTATGTTTTTACACTTCCCTCTTGTCGAACGTCTATTTTTGCTTATAAAAAAGGAAAATTTGCTTGAGTCTATACACATTTCATTCAAAATATATACATTAATTTTCTTTGTAAGACTATAACATTTACTTACAAGACTATTTTATGCATGTCTGTACAGGATGGAAAACTGTAAAACGACAAGGGAAACTTCCAACATTATAACAAAGGGTAAATGTGGTACAGAATGTCAGAGAGCAGCCGGGAGTGAACTGTAGAAGTTCACTATAAAAATTTCAAAAACCGCAGAGTGTGCCGGAACCAGATTGCAAACGCGAAAATTAAAAAAAAAAATAAGAAAAAAATTGCTCTCGCCTGGTAAAGTAACTGGATGGAAGAACACAAAAGAAACGCTCTGAGAGAATGAAAAGTTTTCGTGAAACGAAGAAGAAAAAACTCCTGGAAATGAAATTGTGAATTCAAGCTCAATAACTCTCCAAAAATAAAATGGGGATAATCGTTATAATAATAATGAAAACCATGACATTATTCATACATTTTTCTCTGCAACAAAACTTCTGTGATAAAGTGTCACTACTCGTGAAAAGCCTTTAAATCTTTGTAAGGGTGGAGATCTTTGTCTCGCCCTGTTCTTTCATATACTGATGTATAAGTTCTAGGATAAGGTATTTTTGTAATAATATAGGGTCCTGGGTATAGTAATTGCCATTTTTTGTTCAACTTACCGATCTTTGTCGATTTGGGATGTGTTCTCAAGAGAACTTGTTGCCCTTCGAAAAAATGTGTAACACGTTTTAACATTTGGTTGTATATTCTCTTTCTGTATTCTGCTCTATCCTCTAGTGTAATTATTGCTTGTTTGATTTTATCCTGTAAAGTTAACTCTATAGTAGGTAATTTTGGTATGGGTGATTCCCATTCGGCAGTTTGCTTTGTGTTGACACAAGTTCATTGTAAGTAAAACCTGTGTGGGAGTGGGGGAGATTATTTACTATTTGCATAAATGGAGTCACGTATCCAATCCATCGTGAATGTTTATTATGAGTGTATGTCCTTATAAATCTATTGAAATCCTTAAAAATAGTCTCCACAAGACTTGCTTCTGGCTGGAAAAAACTTAGCATGGATTGTTTCCTGTTTCTTCCTACGAAATAGGCTGCATTGTCTTTTAATATGACTTTGGGATTCCCTGTCTTCAATTCTTCTTATGATGGCTGTAGTGGTTTTGATAGTATAAAGTTTGATGTATTTTGTGAAAATATCAAAAGGAGCTATTATGTATTATGTATTATGTATACCACCTTTTGCTCTAGGATATGGCCCTGTGATATCCAGAGAAACCATTTCCAGTGTAACCTGGTTAGTATGGGGTGTAGTTCTGTAACCTTTACATATTGGATGGTTTTGTTCTTTGGCAAATACTACACTTTTTCAATATTTGTGAAATAGGAAAGTAACAAATTTTGGAAATCTTGTCTGTACATTTTGTTACTCCCTAGTGCCCCCATACTTCGTGTGTGTGTTTGATAAATTCGTCAATATATTCCTGTGGAAGGCATACACACTAATGGTTAGAACTTTCGTGCTTCCAGTGAAATAAAACGCCTTTGTAAAACTGATACCATTTACTTACCTTGTGGTTTGCATTCCAGTTAAGATTTTGTGTTACCTTTTTCCACCTGTTGCCTTGCTGGTGCATTATTCCCATTTGTTTAAAAAAATTTTTGTAGTCTGATTTTTGTTTACTACTTTGCATCAGTAATGTACGGATTTCTGAATCGAATTCAGACAGTTCACTGAACTCGTCTAGTCCCTGCGATAATCTGGATAATGCATCTGCAATAACATTCTAACTGCCCTTTATGTATATTATTTCAAAATTGAATTCCAACAGGTACAAACACCACCTTGCTAGTCTTCGGTGTAACAATTTACATGTTAAGAGAAAAGATAATGTTTGGTGATCATAATACTCAAGTGTTTTTACCCTAAAGAAAATATTCAAATTTCTTAATCGCTCAAATTACTGCTAAACTTTCCAGTTCTGATATGGAATATGATCTTCCTGCCTCTGATAAAGTTCTTCTGGCAAAGCTGATGACTTTGGGTGCTATTTCTCCTTCTTCTTGTATTGGAACAAACATGCCCCCAGCCCTTGAGATGAGGCATCCGTGCTTAAACGAAAGCGTTTGTACATGTCAGGATGACTCAAAATGTTGGCTGATATTAATGCATTTTTAATTTTGGTAAAGTCCTCCTGGCATCTCTCATCCCATAACCAAGGCTTATTCTTTCTCAACAGGTTACGTAGGACATCGCTATTCATATGCTGCTGTGGTATAATTTTTTGGAAAAAGGAAGTTAGGATTAGATATGCTTTCAATATTTTTTCTGTTCCTTGCTGGTGGGCAGTTACGTATCGCTTCTAGTTTCTTTGGATCTGGTAATATCCCCTGTTCTGATAGATACAGCCTTGATATTTTTCTTGTTCTTCGCCAAAGCTAGATTTCTTTAGATTTGCTGTTACTCCATACTTTATAAATACCTTTTCTGTTATACTGATGTGTTCTGCCCAAGTTATTGTGGCTATTAACATATCGTCATCATAAATGGTAACTTTACTGAGCAATTCAGGTGCTAAGACTCTGTCCGAAGCTGATATAAATACGTCTGCGCTAATGTTTAAGCCAAAGCATAGAACTTGAAATTCGTAACTTCCGCCATTGCAGACAAATATGTGTGTTTCCTACTTTCTTCATGTAACTTTATATGCCAGTAAGATTTTTTAGGGTCAAGGAAGCTGAAATTTTTGTTTTATGAAATTTTAGCGATTGTTCATCTAAATTATGTGGTTTTGTTCTTACTGGTACTAGCATTTTGTTTATGCCTCTAGCGTCTAAAACTAGTCGTACTGATCCATCAGGTTTGCTAACCGGTAATATTGTGCTGCAATATGGAGAAAATGATGGCTGTATGATTCCCCATTCGCACATTCTATTGATTTCCTGCTAAACTGCTTCACGCTTTGCCCATGGTATAGGGTAAGACATAACACAAAATGTTTCGTGAGGATAGACATTAAGTTTATGTTCATAATCTTTAATTACTTCCGGATTCTTATTAAAAACACTTGCATATTTTAAAAGTAAGTCAGAAAGCTCCTGTCGTTGTGTAACATCTAGAATATTTGATTCGTTCAATTTTTGTTCTACAAATCCATGGTTAACTTCAGTGTTGGTCTTGTGTTCATTATCACATTTGTTCACAAAATACATGGTGGGATATGAATATTGTACAGTGACATGGGGTTTTGAGTTTACTTTGTCATACCTCTGCAGTGTGGTAATCAGGCTGATAGAACATCTTTGGTCCTTCACAAAGAAATAGCACTTACCATTACCTATGTCTATTTGAGTTTTGTAGGTTCTAAATGTCTCCATACCTATCAAGCAGTTGACTGTAAGTCTGTCTACTATTAAAAAATTACACTGCACAGGGAGTTGTTCACTGTTCACAGTAATAAGAGCTTGGTGTTTTACTAATTTGGTTTTGCTGTTTGTACTTTGCAGTTTTGCACTGGCAGAACAGGAAATTTATTCCTTATTTTAATTCAGTGAAAAATGCTTCGACCATTAAATTAGTCCTGGAACCTGTACCAAGTATTTACTGTGTGTCTATAGAAAAAATTACACTCTGATTACAGCTTGCACTTGTTCTACCAGTGCATTTTTCGCAAATTTTAGTAGATATTGGTAAAGATCGTCTTTTATGTCTCCTTGTTCATCGAATCGTACGAAACATGTTTGCAAATCTGGTTTGCCACCATCGCTTATAAGGTCTATAGTATGGGGCTCAACTACGACCAATTCGGGTTTTCCTGCAGTGTAGTCTCATCTACTTCAGTACTCGGGACAACTTCTGTCAGTTGTACTATGTGAGTGTTTCTCCAGTATGTATAATTTCCAGTTCGCAACATACTTTCTCGTGTGTTCATATGGCTATTGTGAAATGTTGCCGTATTGTGGTTTTGCTGCGCAAATATTGGCTGTGGTACGGCATGTTGTCTGTTACTGTTGGTGCCACGCGCCAGCCACCGATGTGGCTGACTGTTTTCATTTACACGCGGTGCATAATTTTGAGAGGGGGGGACTGACATTAGCTTGTGGATGGTAATCGTTCCTGTTATACAGAAAGTTTTACTTAAATCTCTTGTTCCTACCATATCCATTCCCATATCTATTACCACGGTTAATGTGTCCTTGTGGTTGCCCACACCAGCATTGCTGCGTGTTCGTGTCTGGCTTTTTGTATTGACTATTCAAGTTATGTTGTTGTGGTGTTTGGCTGCTGACGCCATACTTGTTACTACTTTGTTTTCATATATTAGGTCTATTGAATCTAAAATGGATAGAAAATATTCTGTGTTGTGCTCAGGTGTAGTAATTAATTTTTCACGAATATGTGATGGCAAACGACTTTTTCAAATTTTTAAAACATCCACATGAGAAATAGGTTTCGTCCAATAAACAGAGTACTGAGCTTGGGATATAGTGATCATGAGGCACAGCAGCTGTGTATAGAAATGCCAACAAGTAGTAGCAGTTTCGAAAAAGTATTTGAAAAAAGAACCTTTTCTGAAGATAACACTAGAATTTTTAATCTCTTACTGGCAAAGGAAAACTGGGAAAGCATCGGCACTCAGTATAATGTTGACAGCACGTACATGAGTTTTTGGAGCATCTTTCTTCACTGTTTTAATATAGCATTTCCAAAAGTAGTAAAAACAGTACAACCTAACAATAATAAGCAATGTGTAACAAAAGGCATAAAAATTTCCAGTGAGAGGAACAGATTTCTGCAGTACTGTTGTAAGAAATATAGAGTAAACCAATAATTCGCAGATTATTCAAAAGCCTACAAAAGAATCTATGGTAGAGTAATCAAAGAAGCAAAAATTACGTGGAATGGAAACTCATCTAACAAAATGAGATCCACTTGGAGAGTTATAACAAAAGAAACACGTAGTTCAGCGCCAAATAAAAAGAATATATCATTAACACTAGAAGACTCAAAAGTCACAGAGCCAAATTCAGTTGTGGAAAAATTCAACGAATACTTCACTTCACTAGCTGAAGACCTCATTCAAGTACACTGTCAAGGACCAGTCCCAAGTTTCTTCAGCAAGTCAATGATTTCGACTGCTTCTATGTATGTTTATGAAATTATAAGTAAAATTAAACCATTAAGCAATGAAATGTCAATAGGTCTTGACAAAGTACCTGATTTCATATTAAAAGTTTGTGCTCACCACATAGGAAATCCCTTGACAGAAATTTTCAACCTCTCTTTAAAAACTGGTGTATATCTAGATATTTTTAAAATTGCAAAAGATTCACCACTGCAAAAAAAAGGTTCTTCTGAAAAAAATATCTAACTACTAACCCATGTCACAGTTAGGTCCCTTCTCAAAAATTCTAGAAAACCTCTTATATGACAGGCTTTTAAGTTTCATAAATAAATATGCACCTCTTACAGTATGACCACATGGTTTTAGAAAGTCTAAATTTACACAGACAGCAATTTTCGAATTCTTAGACTGCATTTCAAAATCCTTTGATCAACATAAATTAGCTGCAGATATTTTTCTAGATCTGTCAAAAGCCAATCTGCTCGAAAAATTAGAAAGGCGAGGAGTAGCACATAGTTGGTTGTGTTCATACCTAAAAAACCGCAGGCAGAAAGTATCACTTCAGTATGAATTCAGCAAAATGAACCAAACAAGAAACACCTCCTTTATTTCTAGCGAATTACCAATAAAATATGTTGTACCACAGGGCTCTATCTTAGGTCCACTACTCTTCTTGATTTATGTGGACGACTTAGTTGAATATATGAGTCCCACAAAAACTATACTGTTTGCCGATGACACCAGCATATTGCTCACTGGATCCAGTCCATTAACTTTCCAGTCCACAGCAGTAAGTTCTATGAAAAGACTTTCTGAGTGGTTCACAAAAAAAACTCATTATAAATACTGAAAAAACTGTGTGTGTCGATTATCATTTAATTCCTCGAACTAATCATATGTCTATTCAAGCACAATTAAAAAGTGATCCCCTAGAAAATGTAAGTGTCACCAAATTTTTGGGTCTATGGGTTCAGCAAGACTTAAAGTGGGACAAACATACAAATAACTTGCCCAGAGAGCTATCATCTGTGTCCTACGGCCTAAGAATTGTAAAGGCTACAACAAGCAAAACAACAGTTCTGCAGGCATACTATGCACAGTTCCACTCACTATTCCGATATGGGATCGTTTTCTGGAGATACTCAACTCACAGTGTAAAGGTTTTTAGAATACAAATAAGAGCTCTAAGAATAATTTATGGCCTTAAAAAAATGGAGTCCTGTAAATCCCATTTTACTGAGCTTGATGTTCTAAATGTTCCAAGTTCATTCATTTATGAAACTATCTTATTCACTAGGGACTACCTCATGAAAACAGGCCAACTCCTACAGAACAAAAATGTACACAACTATAGTACCAGAGGGAAATCAAATATACATAAAAAATATCACAGAACAACCACCTATCAGAGGAGCATAATTAACATTGGTGTAATACTATACAATAAGATACCAGAGGAAATAAAAAAATGCTATTCATCCAATATTTAAAGCTAACCTAAAGGCGCTTCTAATAAAGCACTGTTTCTATTCTGTCAGAGAATTTCTGAATATGTAACAAAATTAATTGTAATAGGTACCTATTTTTAATTTGACTACTATTTTGCTAATACTGTGTATTATTGTAACTTATCTTTGAGCTATCCAATATCAATTGTAGAATTTGAGCTGTATGAAAAAACTGGACCAATAAAAAATCAAATCAAATTGAATCATAGCTGAATACATACACGAGATACAGTCAGAATAACAACAACATACAACAATTAAATTATCTCACTAAGTAGAAATATCTACAAGCGAATAAACAGCATATTACAAGTAATTAAAATTTCGGGGTACATACATCACATCGCGGAATACATCTATGAGATACAGACAGAATGTAAATAAGATACAGTGATTAAATTATCTTACTAAGTAAAGATAACTACAAGTGAATAAACAGCGTATTCCAAGTAATTAAACCTTTGTTCCAAGAAATTCATCTACGAAATGGTTTAGTACTAATTCTGTCAATTTAAATCTTATTATTTTCGGGTTTTTGCTTATTTTTATGTCTGTTGGGAGGTGGTTGTGTACTTTAATGCCCATCCACTGAACCCCATTCGCATATAATTTTGAGTTGTGAGCTATAATTTGTAATTGGGTTTTGTTCCTGGTGTCATGTGTATGGCGGTCTGCATTTCTGTGGAGGGATTCCAAGTGCTGTAGTGTAAAACAAGCAAGTTCCATTATATAGAGGCATGGCAATGACAAGATTTTTAACTGTTGAAACATTGGTTTACGGTGTTCAGTTTTTTTTTACATTTCATTATTCTTACCACCTGTTTTTGTAACTTGAAAATTATGGGACAATCAGAGCTAATTCCCCAGAAGATTAGACCATAGCTCAAGACAGACTCAAACAGGCAATGGTACAAGGGCTTCAAGGTATCTACACTGGCTGTGTCTTTTAATAATCTTAATAGATAACAGTTTTTGTTAAGCTTTTGTGACAGTGCCTCAACATGTGGTTTCCAATTTA
This sequence comes from Schistocerca serialis cubense, assembly GCF_023864345.2. NCBI lineage: Eukaryota > Metazoa > Arthropoda > Insecta > Orthoptera > Acrididae > Schistocerca > Schistocerca serialis. The sequence goes on from NC_064639.1 coordinate 53,319,824, forward strand.
GACTGTTACTGATGGTATGTCCAAGAAATTTAGTGTCCTGCCTGCTTGTAATGTCATCTTTGCCAAAAACTATAACTGCATTGAAGGGGGTAAGATTTTGTCTAGCATGGAAGTTCATACTTACAGTTTTTTGAGTATTTATGAGTAGTCTATTTCCTTCAAACCAAGATTGTAATTGACAAGTAGTTTCATTGACTGCATCTTGCAATGTGTCACCTCTACTGGTTATCAGGATATTTGTGTCGTCAGCATGCAGGTAGAAGCTGGCATTTGGTATGTGTTCTGGGAGATCATTTATGAACAATATGAAAAGAACAGAGCCCTGAGGGATGCCATTTGTTGTATGTATTGTATCTGACCTGCAGTGCCTGGATGTCTTTGATTTTCTTATTTCTACATATTGCTTTCATTCACTAAGGTAGCTACAGAACCAATTGTGGGCTACACCTCTAATGCCATACTTGTGGAGTTTCATAAGAAGCAGCTTGTGGTCGACCCTGTCAAATGCCTTGGACTTATCAAGAAATATACCAACAGCAGGTTGATTATGGTCAACGAACTGTGAGCACTTTTCTAGAAATGCATACAAAGCATGTGTGGTGGAAATATTTTACCGAAATCCATACTGGGATGAAATGATTATGTTGTTAGAATTTCAGAATATTTCTAATTGACATAGAGTATTCAAATATTTTTGAGAAGGCAGACAGTATAGCAACTAACCTATAGTTTGCTGTGTCCGTTATCTCTCCCTTCTTGTAGAGAGCTATAATTTTAGCAAGTTTTAGCTGGTTTGGAAATGTTCCCTCTAGAAATGAGGTTTTTATGATACTTGATAGGGGTCCACTGCTGTAATTTGAACACTTGTGAAGTAAAAAGCAGGGTATAATATCATGCCCTGCAGAATAAATCTTCTTAACTCTTTTTTCAATAATATCTTCAGTTTCATATGGTGTTGTAGGAGACTGGGAAAAGGAGTTCAAAGAAGTATTGTTTTTGGGAAGAGAGTGTACAGTGTTTAGAGAGTTAGTCAGGAGATTTGTGGGAAGAGAGTGTACAGTATTAGGAGATTTGAGGAAATTTCTGAAAAATAGCTGTTCAATTTAGTGGCAATTTTATGTGCATTTTCATTTTTTTAGTCCGTCTATATTCATTGTGATTTTATCCTCTACACTTAACTTTCTCCCAGTCTGCTCACTTACTATACCCCAGACGGTCTTACATTTGTTGGAAGAGCACCTAATTGTTTTATCATTATGAGCTTTTTTAGCGCATTTGATAAATCTCCTGTATGTGGTTTTGTAATTTTTATAGTATACCTTGAACTCTTTGGATTTGCCGCTATCCAGTTTGCTAAGTCTGTGCAGCAGCCTCGTCTTTTCTGGTGAAGTTTTTATACCTTTTGTGACCCCAGCATTCTGCTTTTCGTCTGTGATAGTCTTTGTTTTCTCTGGGAAATGGCAGTTAAAGTAATATTCAAAAATCTGCAGAAAATTGTCATATTTTTCATTTGTAGTTGAAAAACTAAATATTGTTGTCAATCTTCTTTCTTTAAGCTAAGTATAAAGTTATTTATGTTACTATCACTATAACTTCTATTTTTGATAACTGTTTTTCCTGTTGGGAGTACATTGAGTATTGGATTAAAATATATTGTTAGTGCACTGTGATCTGAAAAACCAACATCTATAATTTTTACAGTGCAATCAGTGTTAGCAGCAACCTGATCAAGACAGCTGTTTTATATCTTTGGACATAAAACTTTCATATTTAAATTGTACGACACCATTAAATTTACTAATTGCGACTTTCGAGCAGATTCTTAAAGGAAATCAATGTTGAGATCATCACATATTATTATATTTTTTGAGTTATTGTGATATGCTTTTTCTAGCAGGAGTGAAAAGTTTCTGAGGAAGATAGAAAAGTTACCGCTAGGTGATCTATATACACACATTATATACATATTTAGGTCAGGAAGTACTACCCCTGCTATTTCAATGTCTTTGTCTAAGGAATACACTACACAGCTAATGCCATTTCTTATGTCGATACAGGGTCCACCACCTTTGTAATTTTTCCTAGAAGAGTGGTGAACTAATCTAAGGTTTTGAATATACTTTTAAAGTAATTCTGACTCTTTTAGCCAGTGCTCACTAATACATAGTAAGTGCATGTCTGACAAAACATTAGTATTACTCGTAAAAATTTCAACTTCACTCACTTTATTTCTCAATCCTTGTACATTGTGACAGTATATGTTAAGGTTGTCACATTCTTCTATTTGAGGAAGATTTATGTCTGCTGTGTCCTCTTGTGGAAGAGGCGCCTTGACCATACAAAATCTTTGTTATTAACTGACACTTTTTTATTTTTCTTGACGATCTTCTCGGAGATATTGAGATCTTGCTGCTTGAAGCTGAATATCACGTGGTGGGAGTATGTTGTGATCCTGTAAACATTTCTTGTTGACCTGTTGTTTGAATAGTGGTATCAAAATGGTTCAAATGGCTCTGAGCACTATGGGACTTAACATCTGTGGTCATCAGTCCCCTAGAACTTAGAACTACTTAAACCTAACTGACCTAAGGACATCACACACATCCATGCCCGAGGCAGGATTCGAACCTGCGACCGTAGGAGTCGCGCGGTTCCGGACTGCGCGCCTAGAACCGCTAGACCACCACGGCCGGCAATAGTGGTATCCAAATTTTGACTGTGTAATAATTCGCTGCCAATTTCCATTTTTCTTTTTTTTTTGCCGAAGTTTTCCTATCTGCTTCTTCATTAATTTTTTGTGACACACACAACATTTTATCAGCAATTAAAGGATCTTCACCAGATTCCATCTCACCAGGCTGTGTTACAGTCTGCCAGTCAGAGTCTAGTAGAATCATCTCCTTTTGGCTCACCAAGGAAGCGTAATGGTCGATTCACACTTAACGGAACGTCTCTGACACGTCACAGAACGTCAATTGCCACAATATCGTCCGAGCATTCACACTACCCGAAACGTCAACATAATGGCCTGTGATGTCACAGGAGGTTCTCACCACTGTGGCTTTGTTTATTTGCAGTTTGTGTGACGACTGACGAAGGAACCACCAGAAGTGCAAAGATGCCTAAATTCAATTTAAGGAGTTTGGCAGTGATTGCGATAGCACTTGATGAAGAAGAAGAAATGCAGCGGAGGAGGATGTGGGTTAGAAATATATTGAAACGGAGAGTTCCATACTCTATACAAGGTGGTGGAGTACGAGGAACAATCCTTCTTCAAGTATTTTAGAGTGTCAAAACAGCAGTTTTTTTTTTCTTGCTAAATAAGATCCAGTCCACGATTACAAAAAAAGGCCTAGAGGTTCAGACAACCAATATTACCACAGCAGAAGTTGATGGTGTGTTTAAAGTAAAATCTGTTATACATTTCCATGAAAGTGTTTGTGCTGTCACTTCTGTTACACTCAGTTTGTCGTAAACTACTTGTATTAAACACATTTTTAAATTTTGTCACCACATAGACTTAAGTTACTGAACAGTTTTAATTAATGCTAATCCACATGTGAAACTGCGAGCAAAATACAAGTAACTGCGTCTGTTTAACACATACACACACACACACACACACACACACACACACACACACACACTAACACACACACCTGAGGAATCTAGGATGTAACGTATTTGTCATGCTGCTCTCATCTTTTACTTTCCCCTCTTTGGGGAAGTGTGAGGGGGAGTTTCTAGCCTTTCGGCTTTTACTCCCCTGTGTACGTGTGTGTATGATTTTTCTGTACTTTTTTCGTGTCTGTGAAATGTGATGACTGTTCTGTATGTGTCTGGTATATGCCTGGGGTTGGCGAGATGTTTGGTGTTATGTGGGTAGGATTTGGAATTAGGTATTGGGATTTTCTCTTCGACTTAATCGTCGAAGGTCGTCACAGGGCGCTTGTGCTTATTGCGGGACATGTCATACCGACCTAGGGAGTGGATGAGGGCGTTTCCCGATCTGGGAGAACCCTCATAGAACGGCTTTGCCAGATCTTGGAAACGCTCTCTCAGGAGTGGGATATTGGCTGCGGCGTGCAGGTCGTCTGTGGGGAATACCAGAGGTAGATGCAGTGCCCTCCTGAGGACGCGGTTCTGCAGCCTCTGGGGTTTGTCCAGGTGCTGCTTTGCTGTGTATACCCAGACATGGCACGCATATTCCATTATTGGCTAGATCATGGCCTGGTACACATTTACTGCTACCGGGAATGGAAGGGAGCTGGTTGAGTTCAGGATAGGGTATAGGATGGACATTCTGGCACAGACCTCCCTGTGGACCAAGGCACTTGGCGCTTCTGCGCCAGGGGAGTTGGGTTCCATTTAGGTGAAGGTGGAGGGGGGGGGGGGACGTTGAGGAGGTTCGCGCCTTCCGAGCCCGCGGGTAATCAGCATTGCCTGCATCTTTTCAGAGTTGATGGTGATGCGCCAGCGATGGGCCCAGGTTTCTGTGTCGTCCAAAACCCTTTGTAGCCTGCAAATGACCAGGTCCTTGTTCGCATTTCTCATGTAGAAGGCTGTGTCGTCCGCGTACCGTGCAGTGTGCACCAGGGGGGCCGTTGGAATGTCTGCAGTGTACAAACTGTACAAAACGGGCCAAAGGACCCATCCCTGTGGCACCCCAGCACGAATACGCCTTCTGGTGGAGGTGGTCGTATCTACTATGACGGAGAAAGTCCTATTCGTGAGATAGCTCTTGATCAGCTGAACTATGCCGGGAAACCCTTGTGTGTACAACTTGTAGATTAGCCCTCTATGCCATACTGAATCAAAGGCTTTGGCTACGTCTAGTAGCACTATCCCGCAGTAGCCTCTGTGGTTGAAGCCCTCTGTGGCTGCTTCAACCATTCTCATGACCTGTTGTGGGGCAGAGTGGTTCTGCCGGAACCCAAATTGGAAATCCGGCAGAATTTGCTCTCTGGATGTATTTGTCATACAGTGGAACTGCACTATACATAAGCTGTGACAACAGATGGGAAGCATCGAACTTTAAAACTAGGTGCAATTATTTACTAATGTACATGCATGTTCTGTCACATATAGCAAACTGTGAAAAGTTGTGTACATTGTAAGTTATGCTAGATAAGTTTTCTATATGGCTGTTTTTTCATGACTAATGTTTTTCAGGTGCTTGGCATCTGGTGACTCCTTTCTGACAATGGCGTTCAGCTTCCGACTTGGACATTCAACTGTACATTATATAGTGAAAGATGTCTGCCAGCCTATAATTGATACAATGCTATCTGAGGTAATTCCAACTCCAGCAGAAGAAGACTGGCAACGCATATAGGGTGACCAGACATCCGGATTAATCCGGACATGTCCTCCTTTTTGGCTCTTTGTCCAGGGTCCGGGCGGATTTTTACAGTGTCTGGCTTTTTCGCAAAGTTGAGCGTAATACAGTCAAATTCATAATTCGTCCTGTTCTATTGCTCTTTTCTTAAATACGTTAACTATTGGCGCAGCCTTTGTGATAAACACACATGAAGGCAGTGTCAGTAGGTGGCATCAAGATTGTCGATGTTATCGTTGATCTACCTATAAGAGAATGCAAATATCGATTATTTAAAATTTTCGTTTCGTATCTTCGCTATGTATTGGCTTGGCTTCCTGTAGTGCACGTGTGATTTGTGAGTGTAATATTTAACCCAGTGAGTTACGTAAAATATTTGACTATGCCTAAACGAAAGTGTACATTTCCTGATGTCCTTTCCTGCAAATATCCGGCTTTCAAGAAAGGAGAAATGAATCTGAAGCCGAATGTAAGAAGGTAAAGGCCCGTCCACACGCAACGATCTGTCTGCGCAAATGTCTGCGCACATCACATCTGCGCAGACAGATTGTTGCGTGTGGACAGAAGATTTGCACCAGCCTGAGGTGTGTGCAAACCTGGAAGTTGGAGTTGGAGGTTTGAGCGAAACCTCTCAAATCTGTGGGCTCAAACCACATCTGCGCAGACAAGTTGGAGCGTGTGGACAGGAGATCGCCGCAAATCTGGCGCGAAACAGCTGTTTGCTCAGTCTAGTGTTTGTATTTGTGCGCACAGGGCATTAAAATGGCTGATACTCGTCAGTGTTCTCGAGAGTTTGTAAGTGAATTCATTGAAATATATAGAAACCATCCATGTTTGTGGAAGATTAAAGTAAAGAATATAGCGACCGAGACAAAAAGACAGCAGCATACAATGCTCTAATTGAAAAATTGCGGGTATTATTTCACTCAACTCTTGTTTCGATATTGCAGTTGAAAATTCCAAATCCTTGTAGCTCCTTCCTGTTGCTAGGAATCTTAATCTTACCGCCAGCCGTTCATGAGGAGAAATTGCCCTTCTCTATACAAGTATTTTTTCTCATAATATGAGGTGTTACAAGCTTTAAGAGATAATTATAAGTTTCGACATCCATCCGCAAATAATTTTGCCAGTCGTTAGGTTCGCCCTTCAACCCTCGCAGTAAATTTACGTGAGAAAACTGCTTTCGCTTTAGCAGCCACTGTCTACACCATTTTGACCGCTTTCTCAGTTTCCTGCGGTTGGTCTGAATGTTTTTTGCAACACAAGTTGCGAACACAGACCACAACAGAACTTCCTCCATTTCTATATTTCAAAATAACTGAATTAAATTTTTGACGTTTACGGGGAGTGTAGTCGCTTGCCACTGATATTTCTTTTCTACACCGACAGATGGCGGGCGAGTAGTAGGTTGGGATTTGTGTCGTGTGAACACACCACATTTGCAGCGATCTTTTGCATGTACAGACATCTGCGCCGATGTCTGCGCAGACAGATCGTTGCATGTGGACCGGGCTTAAGAAATAACTCGACAGATAAACTGTCATGGTTTTATTTCATTGTTTCGTAGTCATTCAATTTATTTGTATTCGGAAGGTTAAAGTGTAGTTTAGATGTCGTCAGCTGCTGCTTGAATTGTAGATGTTGGTAGCGGTGCGTCAAATGAAGGGAAGTGAATGGTCTTATGTTTTCGCTTTGTAAACAATTCCGTGTTGTTCACATAACAAAACAATTGACGCCACACTGTCACCACAATCAATGTTTTTAATTTTTTTTATATTGCTCAGTTAACCACCACCTGACCATCAGTAACAATTAACTACTAGTTTTACCGGTAATTCCCGGCAGTCACATGACTTGTCCAAAGCTGACGGATGGTATCCTCATCTGCAGTTGACCCGTTTGATGTGTCTCGTTTTTTCTTCCTTTGTCCTCCTTTTTGAAGCTGTTTGTCCTCGTTTTTAAACAATTGCATCTGGTCACCCTAAACGCAAGCACATCAGTTTTGGGATGTCTGGAACTTTCCCACTCATATAGGTGCAATTGATGGGGAACATATTCCAAAACATGATCCTCCAAACAGTGGATCCCAGTTTTTGAATTACAAACAAACATATTCTACAGTTCTTCTTGCATTTGTTGATGCAAACTATAAGTTCATAATCGTAGACATTGGGTCTTACAGTAAAAATGGTGATGGGGGCATATTTGCCCAGTCCAAGTTGGGGAAAGATTTGGAACCTGACAAATTGCAAGTGCCAGAAGATAAGAGACTTCCTGGTACTGATATTGTAGTGCCATATGTGATTGTTCGTTACGAAGTCTTCCCATTAAAACATTGTTTATTAAGACCGTATCTGAAAAATCAAGCAAGTGGAGATATTAGCATGACTGCTTTTAGTGTCAGGCAATCCAGAGCTCACTGGGTCTCTGAAAATGCGTCTGGGCAATTAGCTCAGAAATTTAGAATTTTTTTAGGAGAATTAACACAATGCCAGCGAATGTGGACAGGATAGTTATGACGACATGTATTTTACATAACTACATTAAAGAAAATGTTCCTGCACAACTTGAAGGAGCAAATGGGACCCTCATGCTGCAGGAACTAGGTGGGCAAGGTGGTTCCTCTACATCATCTGCTTTCATCGTGAGGGAACAGTTCAAAGACTTTTTTAAATTCCCCTACTGCTGGTAGGACATGTTCTGAGGCATCAAGGGATCACCAATTTAGTATTGGAGGGCAGCGTGGAGGGTAAAAATCGTAGAGGGAGACCAAGAGATGAATACACTAAACAGATTCAGAAGGATGTAGGTTGCAGTAGGTACTGGGAGATGAAGAAGCTTGCACAGGATAGAGTAGCATGGAGAGCTGCATCAAACCAGTCTCAGGACTGAAGACCACAACAACAACAACTGGTGGACTCCCATGGGAGTAATTTAAACTTGTGTTCTAAAAGTTTCCAAACAACTTCCTTTCTTTCTTCTAAAAAAATATCTGTAACTCCACTATATGTTACAGTGAGTGACTACCTATGTTTGTGTGCAAATTATTCTGGAACTTTTTCTTAGTACCACATCACTTGAAGTGCTCAGCTGTGGGTAACTAAAGATAAAGTTTGGAGAAAAGGGGTGTCATGTATTCAACGATTTAATACTCGGGTAGCTTCCTACTACATTGGGACAATGATAACTGAACAATAAGGAAATTGAAATAGTACAGTTTGGGGTTTTATTCACATACAATTATTCCCCATCCCTATCCTGGAAATTAGGCTTGAGCAATACAATTTTCCATCTATGTTTTGCTTTGAATTGGAGTGAAAAAGTTATATCATTAGGGGCATATACATTCTCATTATGAAAATGATTTCATATCACAAGAAAAAATTTGTTGTCACTGTAAGGGATTAACATGATTAATAAGTTGCGGTGTTCCAGTGTAATGTTAGCTCTCTCCAAACAGCTGAAGCGTTTTCATTGTCTTATTTGTTGAAGAATGCTGGTTCTGCTTTCTTGCAGTGCCGATGTCTTCTGCTAGCACCAGATGCTTCTCCGAAGATTTCACTGGTATGAAAGGGAAATTTTCACTCTCTCTTTCTCTCTCTCTCTCTCTTCTTATTAAAAAAAAACGCTACTCTCTTTATTTTATTTATTTATTTATTTCGTCCTGTTGTTTACATATTATACAGCCAATGTACAAGTAATATAGGACAAGTCAATTGATGCAATTACAGTAGTACATTGAAATTTATACATGACATTGCACAGACATTGGTTTATTTTCCAAGAATAATTGCTTGCATACAGTATTAAAGCCTGCATTATGCCAAAAACAGTTTAAGTGATTGTTTAAAATAGTAGAATAAGTGACAGTGCATATTTTTATGCTACTGACATAAGGAAGGAAGTAAATTTTGTTCATGGTCATGGTTTGAATGAATACAAGTTCTGACTGCATTCCTTAAGAAGAGGTTTAAGTGAATGCTCAAGAGAGTGGGATACATGGGAGTTCACATTTTCGCATAATGAAACAGATAAATTTACATTTTATCACCACAACTTCAGTTAAACTACAAGTAACAGCATCACACTTTATCTTTAAGGGTGTGCTTTTCTTAGGCAGTTTCCCCCACTCTTGTACGTCATAAATCTATAAGTATTCATTCATTTTATAGAAAGTTTGTTCGATGAGAAATAATTTTAGTTTCCTTTTGAAAACCTGTACATTATTTATTTCCTTTTTTATATTGACAGGGAGCTTATTTACGACATTTATACCTGACTCACTAACTCCCCTATGTACTTTAGTGAGAGATGCAGAGCCTTGATGAAATTTTTTCACCTGTCTTGTGTCCTGGTTGTGGATGTCACAGTTTTTCTGAAACAGTTCCCTGTTGTTGGCTACAAATAACATCAGTGAGTATATGTACTGACCTGTGATGGTAAGTATCCTGAGAGATTTGAGGAGACCTCTGCAAGATGTCCCATTAGGGACCCCACGTAATAGCCTCACTGCTCGTTTTTGTATTCTGAAGACTTTTTCAGCACCTGAAGCATATCCCCAGAAGATTATGCCATAGGAGAGAGCAGAATGGAAATATGCAAAGTATGACAACAACATTATTTCTCTGTCTACTAACTGATGGAGAGCTCTTAGTGCAAAGCACAATGAGCTAAGTTTCTTGACCAGCTGATCAATTTGTTCTTTCCATCTTTGGTGACTGTCTATCTGGATACCTAGGAGTTTTGTATGTGTCGTTTCATTAATTTTGTGATTGTTAACATGTATTTCAGGAGCTTTAATTTTTTATTTTTTGTCAGAAACTGTATCACATTGGTTTCTGAAATATTTAAGGTTAGGCTATTTGCAGTGAACCATTTGTGTACTTAGGTAGAGACTGTCATGAGTGTATCTTGCATTGTTAAGTTGGCCTTTATGAGGATACTTGTATCATTGGCAAACATTACAATTTTTGCTCTGTTGTTAATTGTGATTGGTAGATCATTAATGTAGATCAGTAAAATTAATGGTCCAAGATTTGAGCCCTGTGGGACTCCATACTTTAAATCTCCGAATATCATTCAGTGCACCAGAACATATTTATTTCCACTTTGTACAAAAAAACAACTAAACTTTATGATGTATGCCCACACATCACCGGGCACCCACAATCAGTTAATTACACATTTTTGAACACAATTAATACATAAACTTTTATAGTGGCTGACTATCCACGTCCAGTCCACATACTCTCAACAACAGTTCATCGTCTAATAAACAGTCACTATTTCCAGTCTTTCCATTCGTTTTTCAACAATACAAAGCTACATTACTCTTTGCAGCAAGCCACGGAGCTTCTGAGCCATATTTGTTTATTCTTGGCAGGTCGCGCTGAACACTTGCCAGCGCTGACGAATTATCCACCTTCCAGTTTCGCCTGCACAAACAATAATTTGTATGTCTAAACTTGTACTTTTAAAAAATGTCTTGAAAGTGATATTCCATTATTATGTCTGTAGTACTTGTACTAGTATGATAACTTTGTTGTGACAATTCCTACATCATGTAAATGATATACAGGAAGATAATGAAATGAAATGAAATAAATGGGTGCAGTATCCAATGCTCATCCTTATGCCCTGCTTTAAAATAATGCGTGTTCGAAACGGCTGGAACACAAGTGTCCTTCACTGGAAATTGCCAGCTTTTCTATACAGTGTGTGCTTTACAGAAATATTAACAGTGCGTTAGTTTTTCGAAACTACGGAAACAGTGTTGCATTTTATGAAGCATGTCTTTTACTTTCGGATTTATACACTGTACAGCATAAAAGATTCTGCTAAATTCCCAAATACTACGCTCAGAAAAATACTGCAAATACTCAGCACAAAAAATTCTGACATACTATCTTCTGTTCTAAACAGAATCCACGTGCAGTAAACAATTTAACAGGTCCTGAAATGCTAGGTTCAAGTCAATATAACAAAAAATCGGTTAATTAACACTGTGTACTTATGTTGCTGGCTTTTTTTTCTTTCAAAGAAGGTTGTATATAACGTTTCTACCGTGGCACATTGCATACGGTAGTTTACTGTAGTTATTTATCGTTGTACTGAAAACTTTCGCACATACATGTAAGTACCATTTAAAATTCCTGACTAGAAAATGTTTCATTTACCTGGACACCCCATCTCTAATCCAATTTCCTTCTACAGTCATTCTTTCCTGAGGGAATCACTGTATCTATGATTTGATAGTGTAATACTGGCCTTATGTTGTACAGCTCTGAGTGTGTACGAACTAATTCTATTAAATACTCGTCGAAGTCCACTGTCTAGACAAAAAACGAAATAAAATAAAATAACAAGCACAGGAAGATACATGCAATTAGAATAAATAACAAAGCGAAACTTTGAGCAATAAAAAATTAATACTTACGTAACCAAATCGTACTTCTCCTCTCTGTAAACTTACTATTTCCAAATGTTTACATGGCTCGAGCAAATATGGACTAGTGGTGGGCAGGAAATCGCGTATCTGTTAGAAATCACAGTGATTGAGAAGTCACAGTTAGCAGTCGTAAGTAGCATTTCACGTTCGACGCCGTAAGCCATCTGTTGGTCGAATTCCGTACTGCTTTCTGCGATTTCAATGACAAGTCGCGGCTAGAAGTCGCAAGTGGCAACTAAAAAAACGTAGTTTACAGTGCCATCTGCTGTCCAAAGTTCGTACTACGCTCATCTTTGCGACACGCTATCGAGTCCAACTGCGATTTCTGTGACAAGTCGCAACTAAGAGTCGCAAGTAGCAACTAAAAAGCGCAGTTAACATTCTTTTCCTAGTGCCAGCTGTTGACCAACGTACGTACTTCGTTATGAGAGCCTTGTGCCTCACGAGATCGGTGTGCTGTGTGTGAATATGAAGGACTTATTTCATTAGTGGTACAAGTCCATTTTTGTTCATTTTGAGATACAGAGTCGTAAAGTTAAATGAGCGCTGAAAAATCTGCAGTTGAGATACCAGAAATATTCAAGCATTTGGCTTCTTGTTAGAGATGAACCATTATTTATGTTTGTTTGGATCATTAATTTCAGAAGCATTATAGACAGAAAAGTGGAGGTAATGGAGTTGTACCAGTATTGAAATAAGCCCCTCACATTATATGACGACATGCACATTCAGCATCAGTTATGGTTAGTGACTCTGAATGTATTATATTAATAAGAAGCAACATTGCGTTTTTCTCCTGAAAATATCGAGTAACGTAACCAATGTGTTTGATTCTGCTTCCAATATGACAGTTTTGGTTAATACTTCACATGCCTACAGGACTTTGCAATGTTAACACAGCAGAACTCAGACGTCTGTTTAAGTGTAGTGAAATGAAAACAGTATTATTGAGTCATATGAATGCCTCACTTTTTTTCCGACTCAGTTCAAGACTCGGGATAAAAGTTTTACACCTGGTGTTCTACATGGCAACTTCACACAAAAGAACTTTTTGCCGACACTATTACCACCTACATAAGTAAGCTTTTCCTGTGTTACTTTCAAGTAATGGACTTAAGCTATTCCTGATTTAACTGTAAGATCTGTACTTCTCACTTTCATATCAACAGCCTCAAAATGCGTATGGTAGACTTTGGTATATGGTACAGGTCAGTGTCACACCAAGATTGCGGCGAAGGGGGAGGGTGGGGGGCGGCATGTCACTCTCCAACTAGTGTTTACCAGTAAATAAGTGGCGGAAAATTACGGGTATAGGACGGCTTTAAGATGTGGAAAATGAGATTTTCATTATTCACTCACTGTATTTAACATTTATTATTCCTTTAAAATCGCACAAGTACTTCAATAAAACACAGTTTAATCACTCATCTGCACACTTATTTCACAATTATGTCACTTTTAAACTGCAAATCCTCTAAGAGCCTTGATGTGGATAGATAAATACATCAGCCAGTAATCAGAATCAGAACTGTCTGCAAAATCACAAGGATTATTAAACAATTTTTGTTGTCACTAATTACAAGCAATATAATTGACAGAGTAGATTGCTAATATTTGCTGTAATGAAAGCCACTCAGTGGGGTATATTTCACATTTGCAAGAACGATCTCACTGAAGTAATTAAGTCCATTGAAACACTTAGAAACTAATCTCTCGTCTGACGAAAACGGTCTAAAGGCGCAGTGGCAATTTCTCGAGATCTGTTGACAATGATAATTTGATTTATCACTTTACTGAGTGACTGAAATGTAGTTCGGGTACCTGTGAACATAACAATATGTTAGAATTCATTTTCTGAACACGAACTATTACACTACTGTATGGCAGCTTACATATTAATTACACTATTGATATTTTCACAGATGTTTCTTTAATACAAAATTAAAGCCAACGGAAGAACAAACGTAAAACATACTTACCAATGAAAGGTTTGTTGAGATGCAACTTTCTGTGTGGACAGATGTAACTTTTTCATATGGTGGTAAGTCGCAGAAATCGCAGGAGTCACAGAAATCGCAGAAGTAGCAGAAAACTGCGGTTCCTAACTGCGACAAATCACAGTTAAGAATAACTGATACTGAAAAGTAGCATTCACAGAAATCACTGATATCGGAAAATCGCAGTTTAGTTCATCACAGTATGGAGGCGGTCCTTCGCAAGATCCAGAGATCACGTCGAATTTGGCACTGCCACGTTTTGGAGCAGAGAATCGCCTATAACAAGGAAATCACTGTTTTCGTTCTGTTTCACGTTAGTGGGGCTCTTTGAGTTCTTTTTTCTGTGTGTTATACTTGTCCACTTACATTTATTTGGAGTTTTTGTGATTGCTGTGCTAGTTACTTCCGTAGGTGCTACAGGCGCATTTTTTTTTTTTTTTTTGAACAGAAATATCAATATGCGTGTTTTTTTATGTTATTTTCGTCAGTCGCCTAGTGCAAAAACATATTCTTCCGCTTTTCAGGTCACCGTTTTCTTGCTTCTGCGCTGATAGTTCTGCTTTTGAAGTGTGAATATCGCTACCCGATTTTGATAATGTCTTCCTGTGAGCTCACGGTGGAAGCTAGTTTCGCTTTATCGTCCTGCAAACAGTGTAGGCACGACCAGTGAATATCGTCACTAACAAATTTTAATCTCGTACACCTTTCATGCAGCCAAAAGTTGCATTTAACACACAAGATTCCTTTTACAACCCGTTTCTGACACTTTTTAAGCGATGAACGATTTAATTTTTGGCTATTTACGAGCGTTGTGTCACAACACTCTTCAGTCGGTGCCATCTCGCTTAAAATTTGTCATATCTAACACTTGGTTTTAAGAATCATGAAAGAAGTTTGTGCACGTGGAAGAGGCCTGGAGACATTGGATGGTTTCAGATAGAATATATAATGCTAAGACAGAGATTTAGGAATCAGGTTTTAAATTGTGAGCCATTTCCAGTGGCAGATGTGGATTCTGACCACAAGGTAATGGTTATGAACTTGGTCGAAGCAAGATGGGATATTTTTACTGTTGGAATTGTGTGAACAATATATTTCGTGTGTGACGGCGCAAAGTGCACTGTGTAAAATAGACCTCTTTGGCATTGTCTAACACTCTTTGTGTGCGCTAATTATTCTGTTGTGTTCACTGTAAATTTGTTTTGTTCTTGAATGTGCAAATATAGTTATTAGTAAAATGTCCTTTTTTTCTCCTTAAAACTTATTCGGCTGCGCAAATTCCAATAGGTTATGGGCACAGGATGCATTTGGAATAAGTATATCAATAAAATAGTAGGGAGAAAGTATTGGAAAAGTTCCAATTTACGTGAAGTGCGAGTTATCCTTAGAAGACGATCGCAATTTTTTCCGCATTATTTTTTGGTGTTCTTTACGGCAATAAAAAGCAAGTTACCGTTATGAATGAGTGCGGCACAAATTCCACAGATTGAAAGACTTATAGGTCGCGAAAACTATGCAAACTGGAAGTTCGCAGTAGAAGCGTATTTACGTTTAGACGACCTATGGGACGTGGTAGATGCGACAATGAAATCCACAGATCAGAATTATTCAAATAAGGACAGGAAAGCAAAATCAAAATTGATATTACTGATTGATTGGGTGAATTATGTTCACGTTGAAAACGCTGCTACAGCAAAAGAAGTCTGGGACAATTTACGAAGTGCATTCGAGGATGGTGGTCTTACGAGAAAAGTAGGATTATTACGCGAGTTAATTACCTCTCGTCTGGACAAATGTAAGAGTGTAGACGAATACGTTAACAAAATATAAACCACGCCGAACCAACTGAGAAACATCAGATTCGAGATCGCTGACGAATGGATAGGAACTTTGCTGTTGGCAGGACTGCCCGAAGCACCTATGATTATGGGACTTGAAAGCTCGGGATACCAATCACAGGCAACAGTGTTCAGGGGAAAATCCTGCAGGACATAAAGAGTGCTCCAAGCTGTTGTACATTGGAGAAGGATGGTGCGTCTGCTCTCTACTCAAAAAACAAAAAGAAAAAGTCGTTGAGATGCTATAAATGTCAGAAGATGGGACATATTGCGTCTCAGTGCAAAGAAAAAGTAGGCCTATGTTACTAATAGCCCAGAGAGAAGGACCAATAACAAAGGTAAGGCACTCTCATGTTTTTATTCTTTCGGTGGGATGAATAATCGTGATATGGAATGGATTTTAGGCTCAGGTGCATCTGTGCATATTGTTAAAGATAAATCACTTCTTTATGAGATTAAAGATAAGACTCATATGGGAATATCTACTGTTGATGGCAACAAGCTCCAGTGTCACCTGGCTGGGATACTAGATCTACATGTAAGTGTAAATGGTGAATCAGATATCGTTACAGCACACAATGTTCATTATGTAAAAAATGTGGCAACTAACCTGCTATCTGTAGGGGAAATTGTCAAGAAAGGAAATACAGTCACTTTTGACATGTGGGGTGCAAGAGTAATCAGTGAAAGTGGTGAAGTTATAGCTACAGCAAGTAACGAAAGGGGCATTTTTAAGTTGGGTACCATTGACAGTAAACATAAAAATGTTAGTGATTCAGTATATTCAGCAGAAGGTTTTTTATGGCACCGGAGGCTTGGACATCTAAATAGAAAGAGTATGTCTATAATAAAGGATATGGTAAAGGGAATACAGAATTTTAGTGTGTCCAAGGATCCTTGTGAGACATGTATAAAGGGAAAAGAAGCAAGGTTACCTTTCAGGACTAGTAAGAGTAAATCCACAGAAATCTTACAGTTAATCCACACAGATGTATGTGGCCCGATGGAGTGTGAATCCATAGGTGGGAGTAATTATTTTCTTACGTTTATTGATGATTACTCACGATATACTCATGTTTATTTTCTTAGTTCTAAAGACCAAGTGAGATATATCTTTGAGGAATATTGCAATATGGTTTAAAGGTGGATGGGAAAGAAGATCAAGATCATCAGGTCTGATAATGGGAGAGAATATTTGAAGAAACTTCTGGCAGAAAAGGGAATCAGGCATCAAACTACCATAAGGTACAGCCCATCTCAAAATGGGGTTGCTGAGAGGGCTAATAGGACCATTGTTGAGAAAGCAAGGAGCATGATGACTGGCGCTGAATCATCCAAAGTGTTTTGGGCAGGGGCAGTGTCAACAGCTGTATATTTGAACAATAGATCACCTACAAAAGCATTATAGAATAGAACCCCTTATGAGATATGGATAGGAAAGAAACCTGGTCTAAGCAATATAAGGGTTTTAGGGTGTGATGCAATGGCACATATTCTAAAACAGCTAAGAGGAAAATGGGATCCGAAAGCTATAAAGTATATTTTTGTAGGCTATTGTGAAAATTCAAAGGGCTACCGATTAATGGATCCATTGACCAAAAAGATTGTCACAAGTAGAGATGTAATATTCTTTGAAAATAGAAAGGACTCAAAAGAGAGCAAAACCTCTAAGTCAACTGCACCTAGTTCAGAAGGTGAAACCTTGTGTGAGGAAATAGAAAGTGAAGAAGAGGAAGACGACAGCCAAGGACAAATGGATACAATTTATGATGACAATGAGTTAGAGGATGAAAAAAATGAAGAAAACAATGTAAGCTTTTCTTCTCGTGTACCAAAACAGAAGGAATACCCGGACGTATACAGCACAGTCTTTTAATGATGAGCCAAGAACAGCAGAAGAAGCAATGAGTGGCCCAAACTCTCAAGAATGGAAAGAAGTGATGAAGAGAGAATTAGAATCTTTTATATCAGAACGAAACCTTTGAATGGGTAGATATGCCAGGAGATAAGAAACCACTGCAGGCAAGATGGGTATTCAATTTGAAGAATGCTGAAAGCTCATCACCAAAATACAAAGCAAGACTTGTGGTAAAAGGATATTCACAAAAACAAGGGGTAATTACGAAGAAACTTTTTCACCTGTAGTCAAGTATGCATCATTGAGATATCTTTTAGCCTTGGCAGTAAAACAAAATTTAGTAATTCATCATATGGATGTTAAAACGGCATATTTAAATGGGAAATTGGAGGAGGAAATATATGTCATTCCACCAAGGGAAGCCATAAAAACCAGATCAGAAAATAAAAAGATTTGGCGTTTGAGAAAAAGTATTTATGGACTTAAACAAAGTGGACGTTGCTGGAATCGATGCCTACATGAAACTCTAATAAATATGAATATGAAGCAATCCAAGGCAGATCCCAGCATTTACTATAAAGGGAGAAAAGAAGAAATAATAATAATGGCGATATGGGTGGACGATTTCTTTATCCTGACTGAAAGTGAAGGCCAAATGAGAATTTTCAAGAAACAGCTGCAAACCAAGTTTAAGGTGCATGATTTGGGAGAAGTCAAACGTTATTTAGGTATGCAGATTACTAAGGATGAAGAAAGACAAGAATTGAGCATAAGTCAATCATCATACATGAAAAAAATATTGAAGAAATTTGGCATGAGTGATTGCAAACCCATAGGTACTCCAATTGAAGTAGGCATGAAGTTAAGTGTAAATGAGACTGATGTGGAATGTGACAAGAATGTTCCTTATTTAGAAGCAGTAGGGAGTCTGTTATATTTGTCTCAAACGTCACGACCCGACATTGCTTTTGCCACCAATGCAGTGAGTAGATATTGCAGAGACCCAAAGGAAAAGCACTGGAAAGCTGTAAAGAGGATATTCCGATACCTAAGAGGAACCTCAAACTATGAGTTAAAATACCATAGAGATGGTAACGCGAAACTAGACGGATATAGCGATGCGAACTGGGGGAGTGAATTGGGAGACAGATACTCCACCACTGGCTGCTGTTATAAATTAAAGGGGGGTCTCACATCATGGTCCCGTCAAAAGCAAAAAACTGTTGCATTGAGCACCGTAGAAGCCGAGTATATTGCACTATCTTACACCACACAGGAAGCATTATTGCTACGAACATTAATAAGTGAAATAGAACCCAATTTAATTGAGGAACCTACAACCATC
This sequence comes from Schistocerca serialis cubense, assembly GCF_023864345.2. Lineage (NCBI taxonomy): Eukaryota > Metazoa > Arthropoda > Insecta > Orthoptera > Acrididae > Schistocerca > Schistocerca serialis. The sequence goes on from NC_064639.1 coordinate 53,338,648, forward strand.
TTCTGTGACACTAAGGGAGCCATAAACCTAGCTAAAAATGATGTTACTAGTGCTAGGACAAAGCATATTGATATACGGCACCATTTCATTCGGGACCACATAGAGCGACAGAACGTTGCCGTGGACTATCTGCGCACAGAAGATATGTTAGCTGACCTTCTGACCAAACCCTTGGAAAGGGAGAAGTTTGAGAAGATTGTGGGACTATTTGGTTTATCTTGTGGAAGCAACACACAAAATATAAGTTCAAGGAGGGGTGCTGGAATTGTGTGAACAATATATTTCGTGTGTGATGGCGCAAAGTGCACTGTGTAAAATAGACTTCTTTGGCATTGTCTAATACTCTTTGTGTGCGCTAATTATTCTGTTGTGTTCGCTGTAAATTTTTTTTGTTCTTGAATATGCAAATATAGTTATTAGTAAAATGTCCTTTTTTTTCTCCTTAATACTTATTCAGTTGCGCAAATTCCAACATTTACTTCCCCTCTTGTTTTGCCATATGCCTCCTTAAAACTCATTTTTTTTCATTTCTGGCTAACTGCCAGTAATATATGTGAGTATAATTGCATTTTCATAAAAGAGAAAGGTTGGTCCTCAGTTTTAAAGAATATAACACCGGATCTAATTTTGTGCTTAGTTTATGTAGGCTACGTAATTGTTTTTCTAATTTATTTCGATTATTACTAGCTAGTATCTTTTTTATTTATTTATTCATCCGTGGAACAATATATATTGTATGGATGTCGTCAGTTTATAATACATGAGCACACATTTACAATGAAACAGATTTCTCATATTTTGTGTAGTTTTTATAACTAGTCACACACACATTTATAATTACCTCATATTTTGGTGATAGTGTCATATGTTGCTAATAATCTACATCTATGTTAAATATTCTTTTACAGTATAACAACTTTTGGAAATACGGAAGCGTCCGATCCCGCCCGTCTGCTTTGACCCATGACGTCACATATGGCGGAAACGACCATAAACCACGATTCCAATACAGCGCATATAAAGTCATTACGTACGCATTATGAGGACGAAAATACATCGAAAAACACACACACACAGACACACACACACACACACACACACACACACACACACACACACACACACACACACTTTCCACAAAAAGCCTGATGACACTAATGGGACAAGCGCGGGAAATGGGGTTTTTTTGGGGGGGGGGGGGGCAAACTAAATGTAAACAAATTTAGACACCCACCCCAATACGAAACCACACAAAACGGCGAAAAAAACCGACTTCACAAAACTCCCCAAATACCACTAAACACAATATCATCTGGAATCGGACACTTCCCTTGACCTATATAGCTCAACAGCAGCACCCGATCCCATAAATTAGGATCAAACACTTCCCTTGGCCTATATAGCTCAAAAACATCTCCGGATACCAATAGCAACATACACAGCCACACATTGGGTTCGCACACTACCCTTGACCTGCGCACTTAATTTTATCCGTCATATCCATCCCTGAACAAAAACAATAACCGATTAATTTTACTAAAATTACCACACAACGTACAGCGAACAACACTAAATTAACCTTCACACAAAATCGTTAACTCACTGAAACAAATTCCACTACAAACACACCCGACACTCGAACAATTCTGGATAATGAGCAAAAGCAAGCTGAGCCCATTACACCACACAAACGAAAGCCCTGAACATACCACCAGAGAGCACAACAAACCACAACACGATGACATCTACAGACACGCCACACTCACAAACCAAACTCCGCGCCGTCATGACGTCACACACGACAACACCCTTACGTCACGGGTCAAAGCCGACACGTGGGATCGGACGCTTCTGTCGACCCCAACTTTTCCTTACTAAGAAGGTTTTAAGATTTTGTCTGAAGATGAGGGGCTCATTTATTTCTTTAATTTCGTGTGGTAATTTGTTATTATACAGTTTTATCCCATTACAAAATTTTTTGCGTCTTTGCCTTGTTCTTTACATGTTGAGATTTTTCTTAATGAACATTATGTTCTGTAAGATATACTCACAAGAAACAGTTAGAATACCTAGCTTTCTAAATAATTTTAGACAGTGGGCCCTGTTGTTGCTGTTTGTTATTATCCTTATGGCTCTTTTTTGTACTTTGAACACAGTTTGTATGTTACTGGCACTTGTTCCCCAGAACATGATCCCATAGCTGAGGACTGAGTGTAGATATCCGTAATATGTTATTTTAAGACAGATATTATTGCATACCGGTGCAAGGATTCTAAGAGCATAGCATGCTGTGGATAATTTCTTTGTCAAAACCCAAAACAGTTACACATACACAGGGATACAATTATTTAACATGCTACCACCTACGGCACAAAGTGTATCACTGAATGTTTTCAAAAATATTACAAAAAGGTGGCTTGGATAAAAAGCATTCTATACAATAGAAGAATTTAAAGTATGTGATAAAAATGATCTAATCTATTAAAACTGCTTTGGTTATAATAGAGGGAAACATTCCACGTAGGAAAAATATATCTAAAAACAAAGATGATGTGACTTACCAAATGAAAGTGCTGGCAGGTCGACAGACACACAAACAAACACAAACATGCACACAAAATTCAAGCTTTCGCAACAAACTGTTGCCTCAGCAGGAAAGAGGGAAGGAGAGGGAAAGACGAAAGGATGTGGGTTTTAAGGGAGAGGGTAAGGAGTCATTCCAAGCCCGGGAGCGGAAAGACTTACCTTAGGGGGAAAAAAGGACGGGTATACACTCGCGCACACACACACACACACATATCCATCCACACATATACAGACACAAGCAGACATATTTAAAGAAAACTGCTGTATGAGATGACCACCATATTACATGAGCACTTCTGAAAATGTTATTCTATCATGCGGTTGTGCTTTATTTGCATAATGTATTTTTACTCAATAGTTAACTGCTGTATGACATGACCACCCTATCACATAAGTTCTTCTGAAAATGTTATTGTACCATGCTGTTGTGCTTTATTTACATAATGCATTTCCCCCAATGGTTAACATGTATTAAGCCTGTCTCATTTATATTTGTTAAAATGTTTTTTTCTTACCATGTGTATTGTGTTACACATACAGTATCTCTTTTTGTCATTCTGCACGACACATTTATGTTTAATGACTACTAAACATGTGCAGTATAAAACATATTTACTCATTCAGAATGTTAAAAATGTATGACTTATTTTGTAATTATATAATGTATGTAAAATGACATTTGCTTGAAAAAAGATGGATCAGAAATAAATCAAATCAAATCAAATGACATGGTTTGTTCATTTCAGTTCCGGCTGTCTACATTCATTCCAAAGAATTTGGTACTTGTTACACATTCTAATTCATTATTATTAACTTTTATTCTAGTGGCATTGTGTTTTTTGTTCAATTGGAACGTAATATAGTTAGTTTTCTTTACATTTAGGGTTACTTTATTTTTTAATGACCAGTTGTGGACATCATTGAGAGCCTCATTTACTCTTTCTGACAGTTGTGTTGGATTTTCACCTGTTATTACTATGTTGCTGTCATCAGCAAAAAGTATTTTTTTCTCCATGTCTGATACTTTGTGGGAAGTCGTTAATGTATATAAGAAACAATATTGGGCCTAATACACTTCCCTGTGAGACGCCTATATTCACATGTTCTGGGTCAGACAGGTATTTTACAAGGGAATTGTATGAAACTTGTGATATCTCAACTCGTTGAACTCTGTTTTCCAAGTGTGATTTGAACCACTTCTTTGTCACACCTCTTATTTCTATTTCCCCTAATTTATGAAGTAAGATTTTGTGGTCAGATGTATCAAAGGCCTTTAAGTCTAAAAAGATATGACTTACATATTCACCTTCGTCCAGTGCTTCTAAAATTACTTCAGTGAACTGTGCTATAGCAGATTGTGTGCCTTTTCTGTGCCTAAAACCAAATTGGTCATTGGAAAGAAGGTTATATTTCTTCAGGTAATTTAGCAGTCTTTTTTGACTAGTATTTCTATTATTTTAGAAATGATAGACAGTACAGAAATCTCTCTACATTTTCCACATCTCCGTTTTTAAGGATAGGTATAACTTTTGCTTGTTTTAGGTACTCCGGAAAGTATTCTGATTCGAAAGATTCCTTAATTATGTCTGTTAATGGGCCCTTTATGGAGTCTATACATTCTTTAATTACGCAGACTGGGATTTCATCAAGTCCTACTGAAGTTTCATTTTTTAGTTGGTGTACTACTAGTGCCACTTCCCTTTCTGTAGTTGGCAAGAGCACCATTGAGTTTGTTGGCTGGTTCTGAGTAGGTAAATCATACATATCTGGAAATTTCTGCTGTAATTTTTTTGCAATATTACTGAAATATGAGTTTACAAAATCAGCTAATTCTTTAGGGTTATCTACTGGTACATCTTTGTTTTTTATATGTGAATTGAGGTCCCTTTTAGCAGAGTTAGATGTTGCCTGTTTCACGATGTTCCAGGCTGCATTGCTCTTGTTTTCAGCTTGAAGTAATATTTTGTTGTTTGAAAGTTTTTTTGCGGCTAGCAGCACCTTTCTGTACATTTTCCTGTACTTTTTGTAGAATTGCAGAACTTCTGGGTTAGATTGATTATTTTTTATGGAGTTGAGATATCTAAGACTTTCTGAGGATTTTTTGATACCTGTAGTCACCCACTGATTTCTCTTTGTAGTTTTAATTTGATAAAGGGTTTTGGGAAACATCTCTTCAAATCTGAGTTTAAAAATTGACATGAACTCGATAAATTTATGATATGCATTAATTTCTGCATAGACTTCCCCCCAATCCTCATATTCTAGCTGGGATTTAAACTTGTACGGGGCTGATTTGGAAAACATTCTTTTGTATGTACACAGTTTAGGAGGAGTTTCCATATGAATGTTAGTTTTTAAGATCTGGCAGAGGTGGTCTGATAGGCCCAGGTTTTGGACAACAATATGACATTTTTTGCCATCAATATCTGTAGCTACATGATCTATAGGTGAGGAAGATTCTTTCCTTATTCTAGTTGGACAATAACAAGGGAGGATACTCCATAACAGCTTAGCCTTATCAGGCTTCATCATATTAATGTTTAAGTTACCACAGATGATTACATTTTCTTTTGGTCCAGAAACCTTGTCTAAGCCTTGATTCAGTTTTCAGAAGAATATATCAATGTCTCCACTGGGAGAGCAGTACACACAACATATGACTAATTTTTTTGCTATGCCATGTCCTATTATTTCAACAGTGGAAAGTTCAAAATGTTTGTCCTCACCTAGATCTAAAAGAGCATATCTAACTTTAAATGACATTCCGTTTTTTACATAGATACATGAACCTCCACCATTCATTGAGATCGGTGATACACAAAATTTGGCCATCAAAAGTTTCCAATTCTACTTCTAGCTGTTGTGCTTTGTTCTTTATGGCTTGAATGTTGTGGTGAAACACTGTTAGTGGAGTTGAGTCTGTTGCCAGTTAGACTTGGAAGTTGGTGCATCTGAAGGTATTTGCCTTATTTGTCTTGTAACTGAGGCAGAGTACCAAAAATCCTGCAGAATTGTAAGTTTCCTGTACTACTTCTGTTTGCTTCTGTTACTGCTGATGATGGTGAAGCTGGTGAAAAGTCTTTCACTGTTGAAGACTGAGGATGGGCTAATACTGATGAAAGGTTGTTGGCTGCTGGCACATCAGGCGTTGTTATTTTCTTGTTAATGATGCAGTTGCGTAGTATGTAGCTGCTTCTGCTGAAGCTGCTTTGGAAACTTGTGTCCTAGTTGAATCATTTATTTCAGCTGCTTATCTCGACTAATGAATGATTTTCTGAGTTTATTTCTGTGAAGCCCATGCCTGGTAAAATGACTTCTCTCTGTAGATGGTACGTCCACATATGTGGCATTTGGGAGGCCTCGGCAGATTTTCTCAAATTTCCTATTAGTAACTGTGATTTCTTTGTTGACACAGGATTGTTCTATAAGATCATGTCTTTGTGGGATACTGGCAATGAAGAAGTTAACATCTGTAATTTTCTGTAATGTACTTCTCAGAGCTCTTGTGGCGAATTTGCCCTCATTCCTATACACATCATTAGCACCTCCTATTATTAAACAGTTGCTTCCCGGCTTCAAAGAATGTTCAGTTTTTTAAAACTTCGCGTGAAGGGGCACCCGTTTTCGTTATTCCACAAACCTTGAACATAGTTTGCATGTCACACATAATGTCAGCTAAGCCCTGTCCGTGACTGTCTGAAAGTATGAAAATATTTGTTATAGGGTAAAATCAGTAATTGTTTTGTAACTTAAATTCTATTGTTGACTTACAAACCTATATACATTCTGTAATAATTATAAACATTTTGGGAAACAACTAATAGTAATTTCAAAAGATCTCTTTGGCTCTATTCGAAAACATGTTAGCAAAGCCGGTCCATAATTCATTCCAGAGTAATTAACAGTTTTGTCAAAAGTATTGTTTGCATAACTATATTTGTTACTTTCATGATTTAAACAAATAATACGGCTTAAACCGTGTAGTAGAAGAAACTGTTAAAAAGAAGGAAGTTTTCTATGTGTTCAGTGAATTTAATGAGTTAAGTTTTAATTGTAATTTCTGTAAATTTAACATCGAACAATTTGTAGTTTCAGCATTTTTTATTATGAGGATATATAAGGACCGGAATTTTGGTCCTGAGACAGTCAATCCATGGCCGAGTTTCAGACGAGGAATCTGTATTGGTTAGATCAACAACAATGCATTCGTGAAATAAGTGTGACACAATTAGGCAGTGTTTCAAAATAATGACAGTGTCTGTTTCATACGTACATTATTATTCTACAAGAACTGTGAACTTTGTGATTAGGCACTTACTGCTCGTAGATGTTTAACAGTAAACTGTTGTAGCTTTATGTGGATGTTCTCCTGCAACCCATTAATGAGGCTTATCGAAAGTTAAACAATAGTGCACTGGCCATATAACTGTGTAACATTGGGAGGGTTGTGAACAGTGAAAGTAAAGAACTGTGAAACACATCTGTGCATCTGTCAGCTACATCATTTACAGTAGTCAGTGTTGAAATTACAAACCCTGTTTTTCAGCCAATGTAGCAACACAGTACGTCGACACTGAAGACAATCAACGAAGAAATAAAGCAGGAGAGCATCACAAACTGTAGGTTAAAACTGAAGAAACTGCAAAAAGATGGTAATTTAAGGAGATGGGATTAACTTGGATAAACTGAAAGAACCAGAGGTTGTAGAGAGTTTCAGAGAGAGCATTAGGGAATGATTGACAAGAACAAGGGAAAAAAATACAGTAGAAGAAGAATGGGTAGCTTTGAGAGATGAAATAGTGAAGGTAGCAGAGGAAATAGTGAAGGTAGCAGAGGATCAAGTAATTAAAAAGACAAGGACTAGTAGAAATTCTTGGGTAACATAAGAGAGATTGAATTTAACTGATGAGAGGAGAAAATGTAAAAATGCAGTAATTGAAGCAGATAAAAAGGACTACAAATGTCTGAAAAATGAGATCGATGGGAAATGGAAAATGGCTAAGCAGGTATGGCTACAGGACAAATTCAAAAATGTAGTGGCATATTTCACTAGGGGTAGGATAGATACTGCCTACAGGAAAATTAAAGAGACCTTTGGAGAAAAGAGCACCACCTGTATGAATATCAATAGCTCAGATGGAAAATCAGTGCTAAGCAAAGAAGGTAAAATAGAAAGGTTGAAGGAGTATATAGAGGGTCTATACAAGGGTGATGTACTTGAGGGCAATGTTATGGAAATGGAAGGCTACATAGATGAAGATGAAATGGGTGATACGGTACTGTGTGAAAAAAATTTGACAGAACACTGAAAGACCTAAGTCGAAACAAATCCCCAGGAGTACACAACATTCCATTAGAATTACTGATAGCCTTTGGAGAGCCAGCCATAAAAAATCTCTTCCATCTGAGCATGATGTATGAGACAGGCGAAATCCTCTCAGGCCTCAATAAGAATATAATAATTCCAATCTCAAAGAAAGCATGTGTTGACAGGTGTGAAAATTACCAAATTATCAGTTTTTGGACATAGTGCTAGGTACTGACCCATCCGACCAGTTAGCCTGCTAGTTCGTGATAAATACCGCACAATGATATCTCCAATGCTGAGATGATAAGATGTTTATTAGTTTGTTTGGCAATTAATACGGGACATCTTTTAGATGCAGTGTACTTCAAGACAAGACAGGCGAAAATGAATAAGTGACTTGTTGACTGGTTACTCAAGACCTGACTAAGAAAGGTATTCAAGAACTAACATGGAGAAAACAAAAACATGTAAAAAAACTATATACTAAGAATAAATGGCACAGAGTAATGGAAACAACACAGCACTCCTGGTGGCTGGAGCAAAACTAATTTATCCACAGGGGCGATGCACTCGTGAACAGAGCTGCACTGTGCTGCGTTGCTAATTGTGGTTGCTACAACAGCCCCCTCGGTGGGAGCAAAGCACCATCCAGGAAGCATGCTGGGAAGTGGATGTGCTGACCAGACCTCGTGGTGCACTGGTCCCCTGGAGCTGTGGTGCGCTGATCTTCTGGAGCTGATGTCCTGGTCGGCGGTGGTGCTGGAGCTGCAGTTGCCTGACCAAGTTCTGGGCAAAACTGTGTTTGCCGAGTCTCAGATGGAGGTGGCTCATTGAAGATGTAGGTTGGTTTGACCCTGTAAATTGCAACAGCGGCTTGTTTTCCGTTCACAAGAGTACCCAGGGTGCAACCTCCCCTATTAATGATTCAATGTGGCCATGTGTAAGGTGCCTGGAGGGCCAGTTTGACGCCGTCAATTCGTAACATAACGTGAGTGCGTGCCCTGATGTCTTTGTGTACAAAGGTGCCAACAGTTTTGTGCCTAGAGTGTCGCGGAGGTCGAATTTTCCTGACAAGATCACAAAGGTGACTGGCGAAGGTAGACGGGTCTGTATCAGGCTGTGGAGTCACGTCTACAAATTCGCCATAGTTGTGCAGAGGAACTGTCTAGATCTGGCTTGCATGAGTTTCATAAGACAAGCAGGACCATCAGGAGAGCTTCTGTCCATCCGGTATCGTGCCACATCAGCGCCGCTTTCAAAGTGATTTGCCAACACTCTATATATGCCATTACTGGCCAGTGGTAGCTGGTTGTGTTGTGGTGGCTCATCCCACAGAATGCTGTTAGCTATGTGAACAAATAAGATTCAAATTGTTTACCACAATCTGTAGTTATGTGCAAAGGACAGCCAAATCGTGACACCCAGTTGATATAATGGAATATGCCGTGGTTTCTGCCGAGCTTTGTCCACTGGGGCCACTTCTGGCCAAAGTGTGAATCAGTTGATCATCGTCAGCAAATGTCGATGGCCGTTTGGGGGGTGGTAACGGTCCAATGACATCGATGTTGTGTTTTTTAAATTGGGTGGTGGTTTCAGTAGTTTCCGATAGGTGCATTCACGTGCTGGCCCTACTTTGCTGTGTTGACACTGTATACAACATAGGGTCCACTCACGGCAGTCTTTCTTCATTCCTTGCCACATGAAGCGATCTGATATTAGGCGTATTGTAGTTCATGCTCCAGGATGGCACAGATTATGCAAAGAAGTAAATGCGTTTTTCCTGAATCTTGCAGGTAAAAACGGTCGTGCTTTGGCTGCAGACATATCAGGGTACAACTTGATGCCTGTACCAGGAATGTAGACTAACTTGTTTTCCTGCAACATCTCTTGTAGTTCCGGATCTGTAAGCTGTGCTTCTGCGAGTTCCATGTAGTCTATCGTGGAGATGCTGCTGAAATGGAAGAGACAATCCGCTAGGCCTACTACATTTTTGATCTGAGATATGTGCTGGATGTTCATGCTGAACTGCGTGATATACGGTAATTATTGTGCTGCCTTGGTGCACAGTTAATATTGTTCTGTCCAAAGGCATAGGTCGGCTGCTTATGATTCGTGAATATGATGAACTCATGGGCTCCCAGCTGAGGATGGAAAAATTTGATTGCCTCATATATTGCTAAGAGTTCTCAATGATAAGTGCACGATTTATACTGAGACAGCGACAATTTCTTCGAAAAGAAGGCTAGAGGTTTCCACGCATCATCATTGTATTGTTGCAACGCTGCACCTGCAGCTGTCTTGGCTTGCATCTATGACCCACGCTAACTGTACACTTGGCTCAATATGTGCCAACAATACAGCATCTGCTATTGCTTGTTTATCCCGTTCAAACACAGCTGTCATGTGGTCTGTTCACTATACTATTGTGTTCCCTTTGCATTTCAGACCTGCCAGCACAGCCATTAATGGTTTCTGAAGCCGCTGCATGTGGTAAGTGCCTGTGGTAAAAATTCCACATCCCCAAAAACTGTTACAGTTTCTTAACTGTGGATGGCCGTGAGATCTGTAGGATGGATTCCACTTTGTCAGGTAATGGTAGTGAGTGAGACAGAGAGATTCAGTGGCCAAGGAAAACTAATTGTGGTTGATAAAAAATACATTTTGCTGTATCCACTTTCCAAATGGAAGGAAACCTGATGGACATTTTGCTGTGTTGTGAATGATGCTGTATTTGTCGATCCATTTAAAAACTTGTATGAGAGGCTGGCGATGTTCTTCTGGTGAGACTGAAAATACCAATATGTCGTCAGGGTAAACAAAACAGAGTGGCAGACCTTGCAACTCTGAATCGAAAAATCTGTCGTGTCGTCTGAGTACCGTTTCTGAGGCCAAAAGTCATGAATTTACTTTCAAACAGGCCGAATGGCGTAATTATGGCCGTCTTCGGTATGTCTTCTTTGGCGACAGTTATCTGTGTGTATGACTTGCTGCAGTCCAACACACTATACAGGCGGGCATCGCTCAACACATAGTTGGAATCGTGGAGCAATGGAACTGGGTACCGATGGGGCACTGTATGGGCATTAAGTGCTCCATAGTCCCTGCACGGACGCCATGCACCGCACTTGTTAGGCACGAGATGTAATGGCGGTGACCAAGGGCTACTGGATGGTCACACGATACCCTCTCGAATCGTACTATCATACTCGGCCTCGGCAATAGCTAACCAATATGGGGCAAACCGTCAAGGTCTACAGGATAATGGTGGCCCCTTGGCAGTCTTTATATAGTGCACTGTGCTATGCTTCACTTCCTTAGGCATACCTGGAGGTTTTGTCAGCGTCGGAAAATCCCGATGTAAGGTGGTGTATTCGCTGTTTGCTGCTTCAGTCAGTTTGGCAGATTGGATGGTTGCATGGCACCGTAATCCGGCAGCCGACAGACCTGTGGTTTGGTCGACCAGGCATGTGTTGGCGATGTCAGGCAGAAGGTTCTAATGTGCCAGGAACTCCACTCCTATTATCGGTTCGGCGACGTCCGTGATAGTGAAATCCCACTCAAACACTCGGTGTAGGCCTAAATCGAGTCCAAAACAATGTCTACCGTACGTCACAATAGAAGAATTGTTAGCAGTAGCTAGACAGAACGACATACGTGGCCTACATCGGTGTAACATTGTTTATGGGAAAATACACAGATCAGAGCCAGTGTCAATCAAATATTTCTTCCCTGTGCACTGGTCAGTCACACAAAGACACCGTGATGCAGACTGGCAATCCGATGAAGCGCCTACACCCGATCGCCGCTGGCATTTGGGTATGTGCAGGGATCAGTACAGTGACAAGCTCTTCTGTGATACCGGCATATGCCCTGCTGTTTTTCAGTCACAGGCGCAGATGATTCAGTTGATGATCTGCTGCGTGAGTGATTCCATTATCTCGGTCAGCCACAATCACTGTCGGTATTACACCGAGACATCAGTGTGCTAATCTGTTGTGTCAACGTAACAACCTTTGCATCAGAGTATCGTAGTCAGTGTGCAAAACTGTGGCTGACATGCTCACACATTGGACAGCTGCTACATTAGTAGGTGCAGGTACCTTGTCTGCTAGCTCCTCCACCACGTCTAAAGGCATTTCCGACTGCGACACTATTGCTTTGATGGCAGGTGGCAACCGACTGTTCGAGATGGTTCTCAGCAGGCTGTCAGGCACAGTACCAGCATCGATCTTACTTGGCAGGTGCTGCAAGTACTGTGATGGTTTACAATTTCCTATGTCCTCCTGCATCAAACCTTGGCGGGGGTGTTATTCTTGCAAAGCTGATACTCTGCGGATAAGTTCTGTCTTTAGCTGGTCGTAGGCATTACTCTCACAACTTGCACTTCGGCCACGTACTGACGATCGAGCTGGCTCATGACCAGTGCAAACTTGGCCGTGTTGGTGGTTATTCCAGAGTAAATGAAACTAGCTTCAACTTGTGCAAACCATAGAGTTGGATTGTGAGGCCAGAAGGGTGGTAGTCTAATGGCAAATCTGAACGCAGCAGACTTGGTTGTGGGCAGATTTTTCTTCATTTTACAGTATCAGTTTATTTTATGCATCAGGCAGGCAATAAATCATTTTGGGGTCACCAGTTTGGCGGTTGGGTTATGTACTGCCCCGTCTGACCAGTTAGCCTGCTGGTTTTCAATAAATAATGTACAAAGCTAAGATGACAAGATCTTTATTCATTGTTTGACAAATAATACAGAATGTCTTTTAGATGCAGTGTATGTCAAGGCAAAAATAAAATACTTGCAGTGTGACTCATGAACCAAACTGTACTGCACTGCACTGCACTGCACTCCTAATTGTGGTCGTACCAAGACATAAGTCACTGTTGCAAAATACCAAAATGAATTCGTTACAGATGAATGGAAAAACTAGTAGAAGCCGATATTGGGGAAGATCAGTTTGGATTCTGGAGAAATGTAGGAACAAGTGAGGCAATGCTGACCCTTCTAGTCAAGTTGTGCCACAGATTCCACTTCTCCCCAATTCTATTCAGTACTGCCTCATTAATTATGTGATCTAACCATCTAGTCTTCAGCATTCTTCTGTAGCACCTCACTTCAAAAGCTTCTATTCTCTTCTTGTCTAAATTGATTATTGTCCATGTTTCACTTCCATACATGACTATACTCCATAGAGATACTTTCAGAACAGACTTCCTGACACTTAAATCTATATTCGATGTTAACAAATTTCTCTTCTTCAGAAACACTTTCCTTGCCATTTCCAGTCTATATTTTATATCCTCTCTACTTTGGCCATCATCAGTTAGTCATCTACTACTTTAAGTGTCTCATTTTCTAATCTAATTTCCTCAGCATCATCTGATTTAATTCGGATACATTCCATTATCCTCGTTTTGCTTTTTTTGATGTTAATCTCATATCCTCCTTTCAAGACACTGTCCTTTCTGCTCAGCTCCTCTTCCAATTCCTTTGCTGTCCCTGACAGAATTACAATGTCATTGGCAAACCTCAGAGTTTTTGTTTCTTCTTCATGGATTTTAATTCCTACTTGAAGTTTTTTTTATTTCCTTTACTGCTTGCTCAATACACAGACTGAACAGCATTGAGGATAGGTTATAATTCTGTCTCACTCCCTTCTCAACCACTGCTTCCCTTCCATGCCCCTCGACTCTTATAACTGCCATCTGGTTTCTGCACAAATTGTAAATAGCCTTTCACTCTGTGTATTTTACCCCTGCCACCTTCAGAATTTGACAAAGAGTATTCCAGTCAACACTGTAAAATGCTTTCTTTAAGTCTATAAATGTAGATTTGTTTTTCCTTAACATATGTTGCAGGGTCAGTATTGCCTCTGCTAGTTTTTCCATTCATCTGTAACATTCTGTGGCATCAAGGGATCACCAATGTAGTACTAGAGGGAAGCATGAAGGGGAAAAACTGTAGAGGGAGACCACAAGATGAATAAACTAAGCAGATTCAGAAGGATGTAGGTTGCAGCAGTTATTCGGAGATGAAGAAGCTTGCACAGGATAGAGTAGCATGGAAAGGTGCATCAAAACAGTCTCTGGACTGAAGACAAAAACAACAATGCATATTATGTATGTTTGTAAAATGCTCTACTACTGTATACTGTCGTCAAATAATCATGGACAGTGCCAGTATACAATGGGTGGGACAGCAGTGAGGGGGTGGGGGTGGGTGGGGGGGGGGGGGCAGTTGTGATAGATCTTATTTTGGTTTACCCGTAAAGCATATGTCATTTAATAAGGATCAGAACACTGTGGAGGGAAAAGATGCAGTATAACATTCCTGCACCAAAAAAGAGATGTATTAAAGGAAAAACAAACAGGTATGTATATTTTCATGTTTCTTTAAGCTGATGTCAATTTTTTTTCACTCTTCAACTACCTGTCCGTTGCTTCCCATCTGCGATTCTGGGTGAACACATTGTGCACATATCAAATAGCTAAGTGTATTTTTGTAAAACCTTTTTACAATATATCTTCTGGAGGGGACGGCAGTTTCTTTCCTTTCCAAGTTATTCATCCTTAAAATCATACCTGGAAGCACCACAACCTGCAATCTTCAAGTGTAATGGCCACACAATTGTGATTATATTACACTGCATTCTTTGTCAGGATGACATGACATTTCCTTTGTTTCAAGGAAGAAGAGTTAAATTTCATTCTATGGAAAGGAGAATTGATATATTAGTCAATTTCAGTGGTAATCATAGCAAGAGACTATGGAGTTGTGAACTTAAATGAGTGAACTGCTGCTGGTGAAAGTATCTGCAAGCCACACACCTCTCTTACAGCACAAGTACTTAAATGTGAGACAGATAGCTGATCCATTCTACTAGAGGTGTCAGAGAGTTTCCCACCAATCTCACTTGTCAACACGTTAGAGAATGTGCTCTGTTCACGGGGAACATAATCTCAGTGTGTTTTAAAGCAGCCAGCTCAGTGATGGGCTCAACGAGTTCTTCACCTCTAGCCAGCTTTGTAGTGTACAGTTCCCCCTTCGAGTCCCGGAAACAGAAGCCTGATGGGATTAGGTCATGTGATCTGGCAGCTCTGTTAATGGGTCCATCATGGCCAATGCACTGTTAAGGAAATACTGGGATGCTTGTCACCACTTGATCCAGTGCTGTATCTGAGGCTGTTTGTGCCTTTACCAGTAATTTTATAATCCCCTTGATGTGTTACAGCTGCTGTGCAAGGTAAGTCACACAATGGAGCTGTCACTTCTAGGTGTCGTGACCTGCCCGATTTTCTGTCAGGGTTGTCTTCTTCAGAGAAGCTGTCTTCACTTTGCCTCTAGAAGCCTTGCTGCCCTATGTTGTGAGACACTCTTTGGCTCCTGAGTCAAGACCACTATGGCTTGAGTGACCCTACCAGTAGCTACACTACCGCCAACACAGCTCTCAACTTCATCGAAGCACACAAACTGTCCCGTCTGGCACTGAAGGTGTGTTATCCAATGGAAGCAAAAGCTGGGCTACCACAAATAAACAATAAAATAAAATTCAAACAGCAGAGATGAGGTTCCTAAGAATGGGGAAGTGCTGCACGAAAAAAGACATGATTAGAAAGGAAAGTATTAGAACAAAATTAAATATTTTCAACATGAATGAAATGATTTAAAAAATATCATGAAGATTGGAGACAACACCTCGTGAGAATTCTATGTGACAAAATTCCCCAGAAGATTCTGAAATACAAGTTGAATGGGGAAAGACCTCAAAAAAGATGGGAATGATTTTGCTTCTGAGTGTGGAACAGCCAAGAGCCTAATCCTTGAAAGGGGGACGATGATGATGATGATAGGATACATGTCTGATACAGTGATCCATCATGTTGCAGGTACATGTGCAGTTGTTGTTGTAATGTCACGTCTTCAAAAAGTTCAGGTAGGTCTTCTATTAGATAATGTGTGTATGCTGCGGCTGTCATGTGATTTGGCAGAAACACAGGTCCTATCACCAGGTCATCAATCATACCACACCAGTGGGACTCTGTTGTACCATTGTAATAGCATCTTCCATTTTCTCACCTGACTGGATGGCTTCATGTTCTGATGTTACGTGTACACTAGGTAGTGTTCCATATTCGTGTAATGCCTGAAAAACCCTGGGGAATACTCTGGCAGAGGGGGTTTGTTGGTCAGGGAAACATCTCTGGTATTCTGTCACAACTGCACAGGCACTTCATTATGGTACCTGTACACAAACAGTATGTCCGGGTGAACATATGCAGCATGTCAGTATTCACAGACACAATGGACCCGCTCAATTAAACAACACTCAAACACGACAGCCTCACGGCTACTCACTGATCTGACTAACAATTGCTCACTGGTTACAGTTGCAGCTGTTGCCTCGGTGCTGTCATTTGTTGGAGAACCCCCACACCTCTTGTAGGAGGGATCAGTCATCTGTCTCACCATTATTCTGTCCACCACAGCACCTACATAGTATTTCAGTAGGTAATGTTCACATTTGTCTTCATATTCATTCACGAATATGTGTGGACTTCAAACTGCTCCAGTTCCATAATGATCAAAAACTGGAACATGTTCATAGGACTTTTTCAGTTTATTTTCACATGTGGAATTACCTCAAAAATTATGTGACATGCCTCCCAAATCACCCTGTATGTGATGATAAGAAAGGTTACATCACTTGTTTGCAATTAATATTGAAGATAATACGAATTTTTGTAGTGAAGAAGACCAAAAAAATAGACAGTTGATTAGTGATTGAAGATAAATGAGAGTTTCAGTAATTTCCCTCATCATATTATCAGAACAGTAAGTAATTTGACTGGAAAGCTACAGGAAGCTATACAAGGCAATAAATGAGATGAGTTTCAACAAAGAAGAAAAGAATTAATATTATTAAATATTCTGACTTTTCATGAAACCAAATAATAACCAAATGAACAACAGCTCAGCAACATCCAACACTGAGAGAATTAATGTGCTGGAAGTATGCTTTAAAAGAGCTACAGATTTCTAACAAAAATTCTAAGAAATCTAAATAGAGGTGATTCAGGGAGAATATAAAATTGAACAAAACAACATGAAACCAAATACTACTACACATTATGTTGGTAAAAGGCATGTACCAATTAGAAGAGAAGAAAAGAAAGTAGAGACAAACCATCCCACAATATTATTGGTACTGATCTGCAGTTCCCCAATGACATCAGACTCTGCCAACCATTGTCGCTCTTCTGTTGACCAAGGCACACAGTATCAGGTGGGATTTTGCAAGAAATGAGGCAACTGCAGAATGGAATGGAACAGGACAGCTACCAGTGTGTACAGTCAACTGACAGGGTAAGGGTGTGCCATTCACTGAACAGTGAATCGCTGTGTACAAGGACATCAAAACTAGTGGCCAATATTAATTCCCCCCCCCCCCCCCCCCCCCCCCCCCCAGTGTGCCATATGTGACAGTGGTATGAGCCATGTTTGGAAAATAGTAACATTTTGGAACAAAAAACACATGAAAACTTTTTTAAACAAAAATTTATTTTTACAGGAAAGAGCATTTCTCAAACTATTTTTTTTTACAGAGTTGTCACCATTGTTCAGGCATTTGTCACAGCAGGAAACAAATTTTTCTATGCCCTCTTCATAGTGAGACACTGCCTGGGGCTGTACAGTGGGTGATTAAACTGCTTCCAACCAAATTACAGAATAAGGTTTTGACTGATTCCGGCAGAATGTGGATGTGCTTTGCCATAAAGCATTCTGTGCCCTTTGTTTGGAACTGTGGTGCCATAGTTCTCTCAGTGTTTCACAGTATCATGTTGCATTGACAGTATCACCTCTGAGAAGGAACTCAGCTAGCACAATTCCCTGCCTGTCCCACAACGCAGTGCATGTGATTTTTTGTGCTGACAATGTTGCTTTGAATTTTTGGTTTTGAGGGATCATGAGTGGCCTCCACTCTTATCAACTGTTGTTTTGATTTGGAAATGACATGACAAACCCAAGATTCATCATTGATCATAATTCTGTGTAAGATTTCATTTTCCTCCTCACTATTTGAGAAAGAAGTGTCAAACCACCGCCAAGTTGCTTCATTTTGTGGACATTCATAAGCATTTTTGGAATACAATGGAAATAAAATTTGCAAAAATTTAAGGAATTTGTGGTAATCTGGTACAAAACAGTATTTGAAATTTGTGGAAATGAATCACAAAGCATTCTTATTTTGAACCATCTGTTTCCCTGAATTTTCTCATTCACTTTTTCAACCAAACCATCATGGACAACACAAGACTGCCCACTACATGCTTCATCATAAACTGTAGTTCATCCATCATTGAACTGTCACAACCACTTTCTCACTATTCCATCAGTCATTAAATTTTTACCATAAATCTCTACAAGCTGATGATGAATTTCTGCTGGTTTAACATTCTTTGCATTCAAAAACCATATTACAGGACACAATTCACAGTTGGTGGGCTCAGAGATTGTCTACAACATTTTGAATGGTCACTAACAGGTGAAGTTTGGAAGGTAGAAGATGAGGTACTGGCAGAAGTAAAGCAGTGAGGATGCGGTGTGAGTCATGCTCAATAGCTCAGATGGTAGAGGACTTGCTTGCGAAAGGCAAAGGTCCATAGTTTGAGTCTCGGTCCGGCACACAGTTTTAATCTGCCAGGAAGATTGATATCAGCATGCACTTCACTGCAGAGTGAAAATCTCATTCTGGAAATAATACAGTCTGTCTGTAACCTGCCTGCATGGCTGAGGTCACTATATATTGCAAAGATGGCATCACATGTCGAAGTGTGTATAAACAGTTCCACGGTAAATGGCTACATATCGAGTATAAATTGTATAAAGTGCAATAACTACATCGCGAAAGGTATCAAGTTATGTGCAGTGTCGCAAAAATGGATTCATACAAAGTGTTTCGCGGGAACGGAAGAATGGGACGCGAAATGTGACTGTGGCATGGAATGCTGCGATCTACTAACGGTAGCTTTGTCAAGATACGATAACTGCATAGAAGAAAGTGTTACTACATCACTTCAGCAAGACCTTGTGCTTGCAAATCATTACGTAAATAAGTTAGAGGAACTGATAAAGCAGCGGAATTATGACGATTTAAAAAACGAGTGTAATGAAAACATACCGCAATTTTCGTTTCAAACAAAACTTCTGCTAGTAGTAAACAAAATCTTTTAGGCGGTTTGACATCGTCAGTAAATAGAGTGCAAAGAAAAACTGGTACAAAGACACGACAGGACGAAATGTGAACTCAAAAAATAAGACATATGAAAGTGAATCTAGATCATCTGTGTGTTCTAACGAGAGAAATGTTTCTCCAAAGTGTACTATAAAAACGACAGAACAAGGGCTCCTGGAGAACAACAAATATCAAGTCTGTGTATTAGGTGATAGTCATGCAAAGGGTGTGGCACAAATAATAAACGATCAGCAGTCGCAATTCAGAGTAACAACCATTGTCAAACCTGGTGCTCCCCTTAATGAAATAGTAAATAATTGTGAAAACTTAGTTAAGACTGGAACATGCTGTGTGCTAATAGGTGGAGCAAATGACATATACAAAAATGAAAGCCAACTAGCAACAAGGGCACTTCAAACAACTCTAAAAAAGCTGTCAGATCTAAATTTAAAGGTTCTCGTTGTAAGTGTGCCACATAGACATGATCTAATCGAGGAATCATGTGTAAACAAAGAAATAAAGTCAACAAATAATAAATTCAGGAAGATCTGCTGTGCTTTTAAGTGTGCAACTTTTGTGGATGCAAACAGCTCAGTGAGAAATCATTTCACGAGGCATGGACAGCACAGGAACTATTATGGAAAAAAGATGATGGGTGAAAAGATACTAGAAGAAATAAGCCGCATAACAGTAGAAAAGTTCCCTAAAATCCCACTCCAAATGAGGGCAGAAGCAGAAGAAATGAATACCTTAACAAGAGCAACATTTGCTGAAGCACTAAAAACATCATCATCTGCGATTGTAAATATTAAAATGTCATCAGCTGCCACAGCTAGTATAAACAATCAATCAGCATCATCCACTTCAAGTAGGAAAAGCAACAGAAACAAGAAACCTATGGTACAACAGGATTTTTGGTATCCAGCCATAATGAAAACTCCAAGATAACAGTGTTAAATGAAAGGAGAAATACCACCAGTGCTCACTCCCCTGTTCTAAAGATTATGACTCTAAATGTGCAGTGCCTCAAGAACAAATATTGTGATCTTGAAATAGCAGTAAGTAACACCCAACCTGATGTCTTGTGTATTACTGAACATTGGTGTAAGGACCAAGAAATTAGTAGTATTCATATTAATCCATTTAAACTGGCAAATAATTATAGTAGGAAAATTGCAAAAGGTGGTGGAGTCGGTATTTACCGTAGACAAGAGTTAGAATTTAAGAAGAGATGTGAAGCAGAGAACTTAAGTATTGAAAAGTGTTTTGAAGCAGGTGCCGTCCAGCTATATGGCCTGATGAAAAAAGTCAGAGTCATAACAGTGTATAGATCACCGTGTGGAAACATAGAAGTCTTTTTTGATAAATTAGAATTGTTGCTAAATACTATTTACAAAAAAGAAACTGTGATTATTCTTTGTGGTGATTTCAATATTAATCTTCTAGTTGAAAGTCAACAAAAAAGGCAATTTTTGGACATATTAAAGAGTTTCAACGTGTCACCACACATAAACAATTCAACTAGAATAACAAACACCTCCAATAGCCTCATAGATAACATTTTCTCAAATATGTCAGAAACTGACATAGAGGTAACAAACATAGATTTAGGATTGTCTGACCACAATGCTCTCACCATTGAAATCCCTTTAAGGTCGAAGGAAGATAAAGGTGTAAATAATATTTACAAAAGAAACTTCTCTGTGGACAGCTGTAATCAGTTCATAAGTATCTTAGAAAATGAAAATTGGTTAGATGTTATGAAACAGTCAAGTACAGATGAGGCATATAGTGTATTTGCATCGATTTATATGATGAACTTTGAGATGTGTTTTCCAAAGAAACTGACCAGAATCAAGTCTACTGGATACGTAAAATCAAGTTCTTGGATGACTCTTGGAATTAAGAAATCATGTGAAAACATGAAAAAACTGAATTCAGAGTTGAGGGAGTGTACAAATATTGATTTTGTAGAATATGTAAAGAGGTATAGGAAAATATACCGCAGAGTAATTGCAAATGCAAAGTTATTAAGTAATAATATGGAAATAAAACAGTCCAGAAATAAAAGTAAAATAGCATGGGAAATTGTGAGAAAAGAAATCGGGGCACCTACCAAAGACAAGGATATTATTCTAAAAGATGAGGAGAATAAAATGGTAGATAAATATGCCATGCCTAATTATATAAATAATTACTTTTTAAATGTACCCCAGACATTAAGCAGGAATCTTGGGGAGCAGATTAAGATTGAAGCACCCAAGGCAGCCAGCAGTATGATGGCAGTTCCAACAAACGAAAAGGAAGTTTTAAAAGTGATTAAAAGTCTGAAGTACAAGATGTCAGCTGGAGTAGATAAGGTGCCAATAATATTAGTAAAGAAAACAGCTAATCAGATAGCGAAACCATTGGCACACATAGCAAACTTGTCAATGGCTGAGGGCGTGTTTCCACAAAAACTGAAAATTTCTAAAGTCATTCCCCTGTTAAAAAAGGGTGATAAACTTAAAATAGAAAACTACAGACCTGTCTCACTCCTCTCAACTTTCTCTAAAGTTTTAGAGATACTAATGAAATATAGAGTCACACATGATCTTAATATGCACAACCTGATAAACGGTAATCAGCATGGATTTCAAGCTGGGAGAAGTACCGAAACAGCTGTACTAGAATACACAAAAGAAATAATCACTAAATTGGAAGAGGGAAATAGTGTAGTTGGGATAAATCTAGATTTGTCAAAAGCCTTTGACACTGTTGACCACAGCATACTTTTGAAAAAGCTTGAAGCTATAGGTATCAGAGGACCGGTAAAAAAGTGGTTTGAGTCTTATCCGGAAAAGAGGATGCAGGTGGTTGAAATTACAGCACCAAATATTAATCAAAAAATTAAACTAAGATCAGATCCAAGGGAGGTCACAGTAGGAGTACCCCAAGGAAGTGTATTAGGCCCCTTGCTGTTCCTCATTTACATTAATGATATTCAGGTGTCAGAGAGAAAAGCTAGAATCATGTTATTTGCTGATGATACTAGTTTAATAGTTAGTGATACGAAGCAGTCATTGCACAATACTGTGAACCATGTCCTACAAGATATACAAAAATGGTTTAGTGCTAACAAGCTAACACTGAATGCAAAAAAAACTAATTATGTGCAATATGGAAAAATAAGTGAACAGGACAACCTGAATCCCACCATGGAGGGCAAACAACTTGAAAGAGTACAGTGTGCAAAATTCCTGGGTATGCACATTGATGAGAAGATTAATTGGAAGGACCATGTGGTGAACTTAGCACTAAAACTAAATTCAGCATGTTTTGTGCTTAGAATAATTTCAAGAGTTTGTAGTAATGACTGTACCAGATTAGTATACTTTGGCTATTTTCAGTCCATTGCATCCTATGGGATTGTCGTCTAAATGAGATTTTCAAATTACAAAAACGTGCTATTCGGATAATGACCCACAGCCCACCTCAAACACATTGTAGGCCCCTTTTTAAAGCATTGAAAATTTTAACAATTCCATCATTATACATTCTGAAATGTCTGTTGGTGATCAAAAGAAATCAGGACCAAATGAAAGCCAATACAGACTTCCATAATTACGATACACGGCAATGTAAAGATCTCCACATACAAGCTGTAACAAGGACCCGAAGCCAGAAACATGTATGTAATCAAGGCATCAAACTTTTTAATGCACTACCAAAACATATCAAAGAGCTGGAAAATGAGGATAAATTTAAAACTGTTCTAAAGAACCACATGCTAGACAAATGCTATTACAGCATAAGCGAATATCTCTGCGCAACTGTATAAAATATATGTTTAAGTTAATGTGACAAATGAAATTACATCAGTGCATAATAAATTATGTTATAAAAACACTTATTAGTTGTAGATTGTATTAAACATAAGATAAATTAATATGAATTCAGCACAGATACAAATTTTGTAAAGACATTATATAGTTGTTAAAATGTACCCTGACAAATCCTATATCACAAATGTGATCATTGGGATGATAATAAATAAATAAATAAATAAATAAATACATGCTTGTGAGGTGGCAATTGGAATACTGGTGGTGGAAAAAATTTTACTGCCAGTATTTGTTCGAGATGTTGTGGTGGGGGGGGGGGGGGGGGGGGGGCAAGGCTTAAAGTTCCTGATCACTAGACTTTGCACCAATGTCCTGATTTAAATACCAAACCTCTCTGCAGTATCTCATGAAGTGAGGGCATGTGACAGTGTTGAGGGTGATCCGTCTCAGAAGCTCAGTAGCTTCCTTGCTGCTATTTGCAATAAGTAGTGTGCAGGTACCTATAAGGTTTATCTGCACAGTTAGTGAAAGTGGGTGTAAGGTACAGTTTCGAAACAGGGCCAACCTTCTTAAAGGCATATACAAGGGTAGCTTTGAGCAGCAGATATGGAGGGTCACGGAGCCAGTGCAGAAGAAGGAGCAATGCAGCATCACAACGGTAGCAGCCACTACCTCACCTACGAGAAGATGAGTTACTCTGGAGGGAACAGCTGCAGCTGTTTGATAAGTAGTAAATTTGTTGGAATAGTACTGAACAGATACAGCCCGTCTCTGTCTCAAACTAGAGCTGTGTAGCAATTAGGTTATTAGTGGAAGAAGTCACTGTCTAGACTTGGCCTGGAGGAAGTAGGAAAAGGGGCTGAGTAATACTTGAAGAACACACAGACGGTTTATAGGGCATGTTGGAGTCTGACTGAATCTATAAGGAGAACTCTAGCATTCAACTCAGGGGAAAGGTTCTGGCATCTCACTGTGAAGTGTGTTATACAGAAATAAACTAATAAGATATATTGTTACCTAAATCAATGTGTTTTTTCCTACTCTCCCTACAGTTATCACAGCCCTTCTAACACCCTGAAGTAGCATAGGAGATTCTATTCCCTCTCACCTCCACTATAATGGCATGACTTAAGGGGACCACACCGTGGTTCAGGTTGAAAAAAAAAAAAATAAAAAAAAAATTCATTTTTTACCATATTTCGATAGATTAAGGTTTTATTTAAGTACTCCGAAAAGGACGTTGCTGAAATCCCTCCCCCCCCCCCCCCCCCCGAACATTTAAAGAGCGTTTTACTGCCACGTGTGTTTATGTGCCATGCCCACTTTTCTGCATATATTTATGTATTTTAGATCTTTATATCCCCTACATTGCACGTTAGGAATTTTTTTTACTCCCGAGTGTGTTGGCTATCCTTGGAATGATGCAAAGGTCGTATTCTTTTGTTTCTGCCATTGACTGCCAATGATTTATTGATCCATTTTCATCTACAGCTGCACAATGTGCAAGAGATATTTGAATTTTTGTGTTAATATTAGCAGTTTTACATATAATATACCTTTCTACACAATAACACACAATTAATGATGAATACTTAAATAAATGTTGTTAGGTATGCTATATACTGAGCGATAAAATACAAATGTTCTTCTGAATAAGACTATATTGGGTTAACATAGAAAAATTTAGTTTTGTAGGTATTCATTTACTTTGTAAAAGCAGTGATCAACCAAGTACGACTTAAATTTAGATTTGAAGTGACCAATGCTTTGTATTTGTTTGATCGTATCTGGTAAGACACTGTAAAGTTTGCTACTAGGATGGATAAGGCCATTTTGAAATAACTTTGTGTTGGCACTTTGAACATGTAAGTCCAATTTTTGTCTTGTATCATAGCTGTGTATTGTGTGATTTTGAGCAATGAGTGGTCTTTTTGTGCCACTCCGTATTTAACTGTCAGTAGCTTTGAATTATATTTCCTAACGACATTGTCCCTTTCTTGATCTATTTCCACATATTGTTCCCTGTTCTTAAGATAAGAGCTGAGCCAGTTGTTAGCTGTTCCCCTAATGCCAAGATTTTCTAGCTTGTATAGCAATTTGTCATGATTTATGGTGTCAAATGCCTTTGACAAATCTAAAAATATGCCCATTATAAGTCTTTTGTTGTCTAATGCTATCAGTGCCTCTAACAGAAAGGAGTGAACTGCTGATTCGGTTGAACGGTTTGCTCTGAATCCATGTTGAGATTCTGACGGAATGCCATTATCCTCTAAGAAGTCTGTTAGCCTCTTATTGAGAAGCCTTTCTAATATTTTTGAGAAAACAGACAGAAGTGCCAGTGGTCTGTAGTTGGAAATATCATCTTTGTTTCCTTTCTTGTATAATGGCATTACTTTTGCTACCGTATTTACTCGAATCTAAGCCGCACTTGAATCTAAACTGCACCTGAAAAATGAGACTCGAAATCAAGGGAAAAAATTTTTCCTGAATCTAAGCCGCACCTGAAATTTGAGACTCGAAATTCAAGGGGAGAGAAAAGCTTTAGGCTGCACCTCCAAATCGAAATAAAGTTGGTCCATTGTAATATGAGACACAATTTAGGTTGAATGAAGGAGTATACAGCTACAGTTGTTTGGTTCGAGTCGTAAGCTTAGCAGTTAAGCTTTACCAGGTAGCCATTGCTATGCTTCAGGTGCTCCGTCCGTATTTATATGGGTGCCCTTCCTTTTTCACGTGCTTCGTCTCGTTTGAATCGATTGCTTATTTTGCTTTGATCTGATAAGTGCCGTTTTCTTTGTTATAGATGATTTCGTCACTCTAAGCTGAAAATGCATTACTGTACTGTGTCATGCATTGTTTGTCGCATTCTGATAATGCGTGTTTACGGCCTGTCGCCGCTCGCGGCATGGCTTGCTTTTGTGCACGCTACCGCCACTTACAATTAAAAAAAAAAAAGAGAGGAATCGTCACATTAGTGAAACAATGATAAGAGACTGCTATTTGTTGTTACGTACACTGCTGCTTTCTTTGATAATGATCAACAAGAACCAAATAATATACTGCGTTTGAAAATCTTTCCAGGTGCCTCTTTAGTACATTACATTCTGCACAGAAATTAGAGTCATCTTAGATTTAAAAATCTAGTCAGTTGCCATGCTTAATTCCTGACTGTATCACTATTAGGAATAAAATATAAACATAACACGATACGTATGTTCTTCCGCGTTTGCTGTTGTCTCACTCTATAGTTTCGTAGTTTGTTAGGCAGACAGGATTTAAATGAGATAGCAACAAACACGAAAGAATACATGGCAAAATGTTTATACTCGTATTATTCTTATGGTGAAGAGAATACTGCATGTGATTCACAATTCATCAAGCTCCTGTTAGCAACCATCTCTTCTCACAGGTAGGAAAAAATTCAGAACGTAGAGTTGGCCATATTGACAAACATCCCAAACAGTCTTGCCAGTCGGATTTTCATAGTACATTGAAATGCTGCTACATTCGAAGATGAACAAACAATATGGAATTTGTATTTACTTCGTTGGATAATGAATGAAAATGCAGTGGTCAAAACTTATTTACTGAGCAGAGGTTTTGGCGCCAGTATTTATCTTTGTGCCTACAAAGCATGCCTGTGTAGCACTACATATATTCGACGGCAGAAGTTAGTTGTGGCATCACCTACCAACATTTTTCAGAACTTCCGCTTGCTTTGCACTCAATTCTAAGCCGCAGGCGGTTTTATGGATTACAAAAACCGGAAAAAAAGTGCGGCTTAGATTCGAGTAAATACGGTATTTTCAAACATGAAGGAAAAGTTCCTGTAGCAAAAGATAGGTTACATAGGTGGGTTAAGGACTCAGTAATCAAGTCCCCACACTTCTTTATAATGAAATCCAGTATATCATCTACACCTGCAGAGTGTTTCATTTTGAGACTTTTTATTGTAACCTGTACTTCCTATATTTGTTGGGTACAGAAACATTGATCTGCTTCAGACTTTTTTCCCTGTTCCTGTATGCTGTTTTCTATTAAAGATCTGTTGTAGTAGTTTTTCTGCTACATTTATAAAATAGTTGTTAAACATATTAGCTATTTCCGGTGGGTTATTAATGTTTTCCAAGCCAGCCTTTAATACTATATTATCAACTCTATTTTTGTAAGATTTGGTTTCTTTCTTTACAACTTGCCAGATTCCTTTGGTTCTGTTCAAAACATCTTGTATGTATTTGTCATTGTCTCATTTCTTTGCCTCCTTTATTATTTTATTTAAGATAGATTTATGTTTTTTAAAGTAACTATCAAACTCCTGAGTTGTGTTGTAGCTTCTTGCAATATTGTGAAGGTACTGTTTTCTAGCACAAGATTTCCTTGTACCACTAGTAATCCACTTGTTGCTTTTAGAGGTTTGGGTTGTTTTGACTTTCAATGGAAAAGCAAGATCAAAATTATATTTAAAAATATTCATGAATGTCTGAAACTTATCAGAAGTATTTCCTGTACTATACACTAGCTCCCATGATTCTTGTTGGAGATAATTCTGGAATGTTTCTACTGCAGAATTACTGAAAGTTCTGCCCATGTGTGTTGTCTTCCTCATATACTAATAGGACGGATTAGTGTTTACACAAAAGCTTATAGCCTCTGCATGATGGTCTGCCAGTCCAGCGTTAATTACAACTGATTTATATTTTGTTTTGGAGCTAATTATTATTTGGTCTATAGTAGTACTAGAATGATTTGTTTCATGTGTAGGGGAGTAAACAAAATGCTTTCAAACATGTGGTTAGTTTTGTTCAAGTGTGATTGCGATTAGTTGTTATACTTACATTTGCAGTGCTTGTTTAGGTGCGTTTTGTTGTGTTTATTGAAGATGATGAAATGTAAAGGCATTTTGAACAAATGACAATTTAGAGGAAACAAGTTTAGAAAGTTTTCTGTACAAGAGGTTATGTCGCTTGGCAACGACATTTCTAATTGTAATTCTTCAACAAGTGCATCATCAAAGAAGCTCTCACCATTTCAAGAGAGTTACAACAAATTTACTGTAAGTGACAAGGGGTGCAGTAACATTATTGTAAATTTGAGAATATTATCAGATGTAATTTCTAAATTTGTACAATGTAGACACTGTAGTGAGTTACAGTGTGTGAAAATTTGTGAGAGTGCCAGTGGGAGAAAAGGCCTAGCAATTGCTTTGGATTTAATTTGCACTAAATGCTCAGTTGTGATTTCATTTATGAGTTTTTCAAACCCAGATGCAAGTGGCCCTTATGAAATCAGTACTAGTTTATGCCTTACGATCCATTGGCAAGGGCATGGCTGCAGGGAGAACATTTTGTTCAGTGATGAACTTACATCAACCACCAAATAAATTTGAATAACTGACTGCAATATTAGAGAAAGCTGTATGTGAGGTTAGTGAGGAAAGAATGAAACTGGCTGCTAGGGAGGCAGTGGAAGAAAATTGTGGATGTTTGGATATTGCTGTTGTACTTGATGGAAGTTAGCAGAAAAGAGGACATACTTCTCTGAATGGAGTAGTGACTGACATGAGTGTAGACACCGGTGGAGTGTTAGATGTGGAGATATTGTCTAAATATTGCGAATGTTGTAAAGTCAATGAACATAAAGAGCACAACTGTGTGGCTAATTTTAGAGGAACAGGTGGTGGTATGGAAGTTCATGGAGTGCAACAAATATTTCATCGCTCCGTAGAAACAAGAGGTGTACGGTACACCAGATATTTGGGTGATGGTGACAGTAAGGCATACAACAATGTGGTGAACTCTAAGCCATATGGAGATGCTATTATTAGCAAAATAGAATGTGTAGGCCATGTTCAAAAACGTTTGGGAACAAGGGTGAGAAAACTAACTGTTGATATGAGAGGAAAAAAATTAGAAGATGGAAAATTGTTGACCGGCCAGGGTCGGTTAACTAAAACTGAAATAGAAAACTTGCAGGTATACTATGGGCAGACAATTAGGTGAAAAAAAAACCTGGAGGCAATGAAGAGAGATGTTTGGACCATATCATGGATTGTGTCCATCAGGAGAAAATTTGTGTTGCCAATACAATAGGACTCAGGCAACTGGAGAATCTTTTTCTCACCAGCATTCTCTTCCTGCTGCTGTTATTACAGCAATTAAACCTATTTTCAGAGACTTGGCGCATCCCGACCTTCTAAGGAAATGTGTGCATGGGCAGACACAGAACCCAAATGGATATTTCAACAGCATAATTTGGAACCGCCTTCCTAAAATTGTATTTGTAGACACGTATACAATGAAACTAGGAGTTCATGATGCTGTTATTACATTCCATTGTGGTAATATTGGAAAGTGTTGGGTACTGAAAAAGCTTGGAATTAATCCTGGTGAAAATATGATCACCGGGCTGCAACATTGGGATAAAATGAGGATAGCCGATGCAGACAGGTCTGCATCTAATATGGCCAAGAAAAAAAGACAAACATCCAGGAATGTGAAAAAGAAGCTGGAAGACCTGCTAGATGCCAAAGAATGGCCATCATATGCAGCAGGACAGTTTTCATTAATTGGAAGTAACAAATTTCAAAAATTTTTTCTTTAAAGTCAATTTCCCGCAAACTAATATTTTCAAGACATATGCCCCCTTGTATCAGAAACTGTCATAGATAGATGAATGAAATTTTCAGAAACTATGCATAACATAAAAACCACCTCTGGTATTACATTCATTAATATTCTCGTGTTAGGAAGTTCACAAAAAAATATTTTCTGCAGAAAAACTTCATATTTTTTGCTAATAAATTTAAAAAAGTATTTCTTAAAATGGATAAAGTAGATTTTAGTACAGTTGACTCTATTAGCATCATGTAACATACAGTAAAAATATTAAGGCCCTGCATCAAATAGTTTTTTCAGAAATTGGTCAAATACTTGTCTAAATTAATGTGGGTTAGATAGGCAGGATGTGGTCCCCTTAAGGGAACACAAACCCACAATGTCATCAACATCCTGATTATACTGCACCTATCCTTACCAGAATCCACAATAATGACAGGAAACTGTGCAGGTATGTGACAGTGAAAGCAACAGTTAATGGTCAAATATTCAACTTAAATGTACCTGTGGTGCTAGATACCAGTGCCATGACTAATGTGGTATGTCACAGACTATTAGATGAATTGCAAAAGTGAGGCTGCATACCAACACTTCCAGCTCAGAACTGTAAAATACAGACAGCAGTAGGAAACACGTCTAAGGGAGTCAAACTGCAAGTATCAATGCCTGTCAAAGTTGGTAATTTTTCTTTACAGTGTATTTTCCTAGTGGTTGAGAAATTATGGCGACTGCCTTTTACTTGCTTTAGAGTTTTGATTGATAAACTTTCTCTGGAACATTTGTTAACAGAACAGCAATAAAAAATACATTCCTTACATTAAATCATGACCTTTTTTTCCTTACTTTACAGATGTATTTTTGCTGAAAAATAAATTCTTAATGTATTGTAGCCTTAATTAAAAAACTGGGGCATATTCTATTAATTATACAAAAAAGTAACATTTCAGTACCTATAACGTTTATCTGCATAGACAAATGAGACGTATTAATTCATGCAGATGCCAGTTGAATGTGCCGAAGATATATTAATCTGTATTAAACCACATTAATGTAGTGTCAGGTAGCTCGTGAAAGAAAAGTATTTTATTTCTACAAGCTTCAAGTACACCTCCGCATGCATCATGAACCACTGCAGCAAATCTTCAGATGCACAGAAATAATCCTCAAGAAGACAACCGCTGCATCATCATCAGCATTATTGTAAAACAAAAGAGAAGAGGTAATTATCATTAATAGGAAGAGAACTTTCAAGACTAATCATTTCGAATTCATGTTGCAGAAGGTTGAAAGGAGTACCTATTATCATGTCCTGCGTGGTGTCAGTGTAAAAAGACAAGAATAAAAAAAATTAGAAATCAACAGGCACTGCTGAGTAGGATACCACCATCATATCTTTCTCTCTCACCAGATTAATTTCATTTTTATACTTTTATTCAGTGGGCTATGTACTGACACCAGTTATCACCGTCTCCCTTCTCTCTTCATCATTGTCACCATCATACAACACAAACACTATACTCTGCACCGTACACACGTACGTATACACACACACACACACACACACACACACACACACACACACATATACATGTAGTATTACAAATAATGTAATGGAGCATGTTGTAAATAAATAAAAAATCTGTCTGTAATGGCATCAGTGGGAAGGCAATGAACCTGAGAGACGAGTATTAATGTGTGGAACTGTCACACTAGTGGTGTGATGGTGACAGAAAAAAAGCAATACTTATTTTCTGGACATGCCTCTTGATTAGGTAATCATGAAAATGTCAGGTAATAATCAGTCAGTTAACTTGAGAGCACTAGATTTGAGAATTGTAGCGCTCTGCTAAAAAGATCATGAGTGTGTTACATATTAGAGACTGCTACCCAAGCAGCTGACTGTGTGTGGACTGCATGTAAGGGCTTCTTAGATTAGGCGACTCTCCACCCAGCTCAAAACTGATAGCTGTAGGGAACCCAGAAGTGCAAGTGTAAGATCCAAAGAAAAGCCTCCCACAGTGAAGACATTTAAAATCCTGGTGATTAACTGCCAAAGCATTAGCAAGAAAGGGCCTATATATGAAGTGCTTCCAAACAGCAATGGAACCCACATAATACTTGGTACAAAAACTGGTAATAAAACCTGAAATTGGTAACAGTGAAGTATTTTGGGGAAATTTAATGATGTACCGAAAGGCTAGGCCAATAGTAAATGGAAATTATTTATTGCAGTAGACAAAAAAAAACTACAATTCATTGTGATAGAAACAAACTTATGTGCCAGATTTTCTGGGAAAGACTCAGTATAAAGGTTAGGCACAAACTGATAATTGGATCCTTCTGTCACCCACCCGCGGGACTGCTACGGTTGCAGGTTCGAATCCTGCCTCGGGCATGGATGTGTGTGATGTCCTTAGGTTAGTTAGGTTTAAGTAGTTCTAAGTTCTAGGTGACTGATGACCACAGATGTTAAGTCCCATAGTGCTCAGAGCCATTTGAACCATTTGTCACCCACCAGATTCACCTCTGGATGTAACCAAAATGATGAGAGACAATCTATGTTCACTAAAAAAAGTCATCATCAGAGGAGATTTTAATCATCGAATAACTCATTGGGAAAATTACAGTTTTGTCTGTGGTAAATGTGACAAGATGTCCAGCGAAATTTTATCAAATGTGTTCTTTGAGAACTACCTACGACAGATTGTTAGGAAGCCAACTCGTGATTAAAATATATTGCAACCGATAGACCTGACCACCTCGAGATCATCCACGTAGGAGCTGGCATCGGTAACTGTGAGGCTGTTGTGGCAACAGTCATTACCAAAGTACAAAGGGCATTTAAAACAAATAAAAGGATTTAAAGAGGCAGTAGTGTCAGCTTAGTAAGAAAGTTGAAACCTTTAGTTCTGGAGAGGAGCGTAAAGAACTTTGGCTCAGGTTTAGGAGATAGTTGATTTTATGTTTGATAGATACATTCATAATAGAACAGTTTGTAATGAGAGGGACCCTGTATGGTATTAAATTACTATAAAGGAACTTCTGAAGAAATAAAGACTACTGTATAAAATAAAACATAGGACAGTAGATAGGGAGATGCTGAATGAAATGTGTTCAGCTGCAAAGAGGACAATGTGTGAAATCCTCAGTGGCTACTATAGCAAAATATAATGGAAGGTTTGTGAAACCCTCAGTGGCTACTATAGCAAAATATAATGGAAGGATTTGTCACAAAACCAAAGTAATTCTTATCGTATGAAAAAAATATTAAGTTACATGTGTAAAATTCTAGATGGTCTCGCGTCTGTCGTAATTTAATTTATTATTTACTATAGAAATCTTTAGTTATTAATTACAATTGCGGCCCTCACACGCGCGAGAGTTTTTTTCTTATCTCCGTTAACCATTGCATTATAGCTGGAGTCCTGGCTCTGGCTCTCGGCTGTTGTACTGAAAATAAGAATCTTACAGCTACGTACACTACTGGGCATTAAAATTGCTACACCAAGAAGAAATGCAGATGATAAATAGGTATTCATTGGACAAATATATTGTACTAGAACTGACATGTGATTACATTTTCACGCAATTTGGGTGCATAGATCCTGAGAAATCAGTACCCAGAACAACCACCTCTGGCCATAATAACGGCCTTGATTGAGTCAAACAGAGCTGGGATGGCGTGTACAGGTACAGCTGCCCATGCAGCTTCAACACGATACCACAGTTCATCAAGAGTAGTGACTGGCGTATTGTGACGTACCAGTTGCTCGGCCACCATTGACCAGACGTTTTCAATTGGTGAGAGATCTGGAGAATGTGCTGGCCAGGGCAGCAGTCGAACATTTTCTGTACCCAGAAAGGACCGTACAGGACCTGCAACATGCGGTCGTGCATTATCCTGCTGAAATGTAGGGCTTCGCAGGGATCGAATGAAGGGTAGAGCCATGGGTCGTAACACAGCTGAAATGTAACATCCACTGTTCAAAGTGCCGTCAATGCGAACAAGAGATGACCGAGACATGTAACCAATGGCACCCCATACCATCACGCCGGATGATACGCCGGTATGGTGATGATGAATACACGCTTCCAATGAGCGGTCACCGTGATGCCAGCAAACACGGATGGGACCATCATGATGCTGTAAACAGAACCTGGATTCATCCGAAAAAATGATGTTTTGCCATTCGTGCACCCAGGTTCGTCGTTGAGTACACCATTGCTGGCGCTCCTGTCTGTGATGCAGCGTCAAGGGTAACCGCAGCCATGGTCTCCGAGCTGATAGTCCATGCTGCTGGAAACATTGTCGAACTGTTCGTGCAGATGGTTGTTGTCTTGCAAACATCCCCATCTGTTGACTGAGGGACCAAAACGTGGCTGCATGATCCGTTACAGCCATGCGGATAAGATGCCTGTCATCTCGACTGTTAGTGATACGAGGCCATTGGGATTCAGCACGGCATTCCGTATTACGCTCCTGAACCCACCAAATCCATATGCTGCTAACAGTCATTGGATCTCGACCAATGTGAGCAGCAATGTTGCGATACGATAAACTGCAATCGCGATTGGCTACAATCTGACCTTTATCAAAGTCAGAAACGTGATGGTAAACATTTCTCCTCCTTACATGAGGCATCACAACAACATTTCACCAGGCAATGCCGGTCAACTGCTGTTTGTGTATGAGAAATCGGTTGGAAACATTCCTCATGTCAGCAAGTTATAGGTGTCGCCACTGGCGCCAACCTTGTGTGAATGCTCTGAATAGCTAACAATTTGCATCTTCTTGCTGTTGGTTAAATTTCGCATCTGTAGCACATCATCTTCGTGGTGTAGCAATTTTAATGGCCAGTAGTGTATTTTCTGCAATGTCGGGCGGCTGTGGAGAAAAATGTATGTTATGTTAATAGCAAGCAAGTTTTTCGCTTCTGATAATTTTTATAAGTTAATATCGCCACATAATGGTGTCATTGGCTGCAGCGGCCCCTGCGATTGTTGCACTGTTAATTACTCGAATGCAGATTAATTCAAGGAGGGCGGATATGAAATTGGGATCACCTGTTACAAATTAAAGGTGAACAATAATATTAAATCAATATATTATCTGCTTAGTTAGTACAAATATGCTTACATTTGCCAGCAGTTGCAAAATGTCCATCTACATGCAACCAAGACAAGAGAAGAAGTGAAGACGACTAAACAAATTAACAAAAGAGCATATCTTGTCGTCTCTTTAGACCATTTTGTTTCGAGGGCATCTTTATATTTCCTTGCCCTCAAAACTTACATAGAGAAATCATTATAATGCGGATACATGATAAAAAATACAAGTTCGCCTGAGCTGTTAGTGTCCACTTATTATTCAATTTTTAAATGTCTCTTCTTTATAAATACTGTTTTTAAGTCTTTTCTTAGTATTTCACTGGGGACAGTATAATGGAGTTATGGCAATATTATGGAAAGGTTAGATTGTTACTCACTGTGTACTGGAGACACCAAACTGCAGACAGGCCTAAGAAAAAGGCTGCTATACATTTGAGCTTTCAGCGGCAAGGCCTTCTTCTAAAGCAAAAAACACACGTACACACGCGCGACCACTGTGTCTGTCCACTGAGTCTGGTCTCGGCAGCCAGAGACAGTGGTCGCGGGTGTGTGAGCAGTGCTTGTGTGAGTGTGTGCGTATTTTCTGCTATAGAAGAAGGTCTCATGGCCAAAATCTCAAATGTATAGCAGCCTTTTTCTTATGCCTGTCTCCAGTTCAGTATCTACACTATTGGTGACTACCAGTCTATCCCTTTCATAATAAGTTATATGGTTTTTTTTTTTTTTTTTTTTTTTCACCTGCTACCACTTGAGTAGATTTTTTTTATCTGTCCAGTTATATTTCATTTTGAATTTGTTGATATGATCATATGTAAAGGCTGTCAGTGGTAGCAGTGTTAGTGTCCAGACACTTTTGGACAAAAGGGAAAGTGAAATCATAGGTAAGAAAGTCAAAGCAGAAATGTTGAACTCAGTTTTCAAATGTTCTTTTACAAATGAGAATCCAGGGCTATCGCCCAATTTAATTGTCACACTACTGCAGAGATGAGTGATGTAGATAATAGTGTTGATGTTGTTGAAAAACAACTGAGATCACTGATACTGAACAAAGCTTCTGAGCCTTTGCCTCCTATCACATCCTGTATGAGATTTGTTCGTGTGTCTGCCCCTTTTTCAATCATAATGTAACTTCTTAACAAAAAACATTTAGTTTCCATTTTTGTGATTTCACAGTTGGATGTCAACAGATATAACAAAAATAATTTCATCTAAATTAACAAAAATCACAAACCTTCATGAGCTTGGATCACCTGGCAGTCAGTTCCAACAATTGTCAGAACTCTCAGTGCTAAGACGCAAATTGCACTAAACAAAACATGATTCTCTGTGTTCAAGGACAATTGATTGGCAGTGCTATCACACTAGCTTGTGTTTGTTAAGGTATATTTCTGAAGTGAGGGTCGTGTGATGACTGACAAAATGAAGCACACAGAAGACTTGGTCAGATGCCAATGTAACTTTGTGTACATAACACTATAGTGTAAAAACAAAGATGATGTGACTTACCATACGAAAGCGCTGGCAGGTCGATAGAAACACAAACAGACACATACATACACACAAAATTCAAGCTTTCACAACAAACTGTTGCCTCATCAGGAAAGAGGGAAGGAGAGGGAAAGACAAAAGGAAGTGGGTTTTAAGGGAGAGGGTAAGGAGTGATTCCAATCCTGGGAGCGGAAAGACTTACCTTAGGGGAATGTTTCCCTCTATTATATTAACACTATAGTGTGATATACCACTTTGTTAAAGTGATTTGTTGAACAATGGATTTAGGACAGATGAATCACAATCACCAGTTGAAGAAAATTTATTTAATGTGGGTTGGAAGATGGGACACATGTGCTGACCTGGGGTTTCTCTACAAGTGGATGTTAACTAAATGGCAACTGTGACTGCATCATCAATATATAGTTTGGCCACACTTCCTGTTATTAATGTTTTCTCCATGCAGCAGATCCATGCCTTGGAGTTCTGCAGGCCTCTTTGGAAGAAGACAGCTATGACCATGCATGAAAATGTCATGGAACATAAGAAGTTTGAGTCAGTGGGGTTTGCTATGGACTGTGTGTCTGTTCATTCCTAAAGTGTTTGAGGTACTCTTGTGAAGCAGGCAGAGAACTATTTGGAGTGTAAAAAGTTGTTATAATGCATGTCAAACGATGGAAAACCCAGGATGGAATGTAACAATATTATGAGAAGGAAAGTTGCTACTCACCATATAGCAGAGATGCTGAGTCGCATATAGGCACAACAAAAAGACTTTCACAATTAAAGCTTTCGGCCAATGGCCTTTGTCACACACACACACACACACACACACACACACACACACACACACACACACACACACACACACAAAACTCGCACACAAGTGTGTGTGAGTTATGTTTGCGTGAATGTGTGTGCATGTGTGTCTATTGTGAGAGCCTTTTTGTTGTGCCTGTCTGTGACTCAGCACCTCCGATATGGTGAGTAGCAACTTTTCTTCTCATAATACACTATGTAATCAAAAGTATCCACTGAAAATGACTTAAAAGTTTGTGATGACGTCCATTGGTAATGCTGGAATACAATATGGTGTTGCCCCACCATTAGCCTTGATGGCAGCTTCCACTCTCGGAGGCACACGTTTAATCAGGTACTGGAAGGTTTCGTGAGGAAGGGCAGCCCAGTCTTCACGGAGTGCTGCACTGAGGAAAGGTATCGATGTTGGTCAGTGAGGCCTGGCAGGAAGTAGCCGTTCCAAAACACCCCAAAAGTGTTCTATAGGATTCAGGTCAGGACTCTGTGCGGGCCAGTCCATATGGGATACTTCTTTGGCTGATTTTTGATACATATGAAACACACGCACACGCACACACATGCAAATGCAACTCACACACGTGACTGCAGTCGCAGGCAACTGAAACCACACTGCGAGCAGCAGGAATGGGGGGGGGGGGGGGGGGGGGGAGTAGCTAAAAGGAGAGAAATAGAAAGAGTGGGTGTGGTGGTGGAATGACAGCTGTGTAGTGCTGGAATGGGAGCAGGGAAGGGACTGGATGGTTGAGGACAGCGACTAATGAAGGTTGAGACCAGGAGGGTTACGGTAACATAGCGTGAAGGATCCATAAGGCACAGGCTGCAAAGCAGTCACTGAAATGAAGGCTATCATGTTTGGCAGCATGTTCAGCAACAGGGTGGTCGACTTATTTCTTGACGACAGTTTATTGGTGGCCATTCATGTGGACAGACAGCCCATGCAGACAGGGAGCTTGTTCGTTGTCATGCCTACATAGAATGCAGCACAGTGGTTGCAGCTTAGATTGTAGATCACATGACTGGTTTCACATGTATCCCTGCCTTTGATGGTGTAGGTAATGTTAGTGACCAGACTGGAGTAGATGGTGGTGGGACGATGTATGGGACAGATCTTGCATCTAGGTTTATTACAGAGGTACGAGCCATGAGGTAAGGGATTGGGGGCAGGGGTTGTGTAAGGATGGATAAGTAAATTGTGTAGGTTCAGTTGACGGCGGAATACCACTGTGGAAGGGGTGGGAAGGATAGTGGGCAGGACATTTCTCATTTCAGGAAGCGACAAAAGGTAATTGTAACCCTGGCAGAGAATGTAATTCATTTGCTCCAGACCTGGGTGGTACTGAGTTGCGAGGGGAATGCTCCTCTGTGGCTGGATGGTGGGACTTTGGGAGGTGGTGGGAGACTGGAAAGATAAAGCACAGGAGATTTGTTTTTGTACAAGTATGGGAGGATAATTACGGTCAGTGAAGGCTTCAGTGAGACCCTCAGTATATTTAGAGAGGGACTGCTCGTCACTGCAGATACAATGAGCATGGGTGGCTAGTCTGTACGGAAGGGACTTCTTGGTGTGGAGTGGGTGGCAGCTGTCAAAATGGAGGTGTTGCTGGTGGTTAGTAGGTTTTATATGGACGGAGGTATTGATGTAGTCAATTTTAACATCTAGGATGGTGGCTTGTTGGGTTTAGTAGGATCAGGTGAACCAAGTGTGGGAGGAGTTGTTGAGGTTCTGGAGGAATGTGGATAGGGTGCCCTCACCTTCTATCCAGATAGCAAAGATGTCATCAATGAATCTGAACCAGGTGAGGGGTTTAGTATTCTGGGTTTTTAGGAAGGATTCCTCTAGATGGCCCACGAATAGGTTGGCATAGGATGGTGCCATGGGTGTGCCAATAAGCTGTACCCCGGATTTGTTTGTAGGTAATGCTTTCAAAGCAGAAGTAATTGTGGGTGAGGATAAACTTAGTTATGGTGACTATGAAGTAGGTTGTTGGTTTTGAATCCATCGGGCCACTCCCATCATGCACTGGTGCTGCTGTTCACAGTGTGGTTTCAGTTGCCTGAGACAGCAGTCGTGTGTGTGAGTTGCATATGCATGAGTGTGTGTGTGTGTGTGTGTGTGTGTGTGTGTGTGTGTGTGTGTCTAATGTTTACCACAGCCATTGGCCAAAAGTTTTAATTGTGAGACTTTTTGTTGTGCATATCTGTGACTCAGCATCTCGGCTACATGGTGAGTAGAAACTTGCCTTCTCATAATATTGCTATAATATATGTGGTTTATGAAACATGTAAATTTTCTGATTTGTTAGTGTGGAGAGAAGTAGTCTACTGTCAAGTTATCAGCACTCACCACCATGCCAAAAAGGAGCAGAAGATAGTGATATGAGGCACACATGGAATAGTTGAGTGCCAATTTGGAGTGGGAGAGAGAGAGAGAGAGAGAGAGAGAGAGAGAGAGAGAGAGAGAGAGAAAGAGATTTTCATGTAAAGGCACAGATAATGAGATAAAGGCATTTTGACATTAGAAGCCTACCCTCCAGCTCACGTATTGCATTACTCAGCAAAAATGTCATGAGATACCCATGAAACATTTCATAGTGGTGACCATGACACCACATTGAATCTTCAAAAAAATTGGCAAGAAACAATGAAGAAAACTGATTATTACTTGAAAGAAATTGGTACTTTTCATCGTAATAAGTTCCAGTCTTTGGCAATAAGGTCAACTGCAAAGATTACTCGATGCAGCAGTCATTAATAATACTGCATTTGATTAAAGTTTACAAAGAATTGAGGTATTGAGGAGGAAACTTTAAATTACTCAGTTATGTGGAAAGAGAGGAAGAAATTTAGTTGCCAATAAATCACTATTAAATTACTCAACAACTGTTATGAAGCAGAATAAAATATGAGTTTACAGTATGGAAGGTCAGTAATTCTAGTAGCAGGTGGCTGTTTTGGAGTCATTGGTTCCACTTGATTGCATGCCGAGGGGCTCAGTTACGGCAGCGACAACATCGAATACTAGCATCAACCGTAACTGTGGCAACTTCTGTTGCAGTCTTCCCACAAGACAAACCAGTTTTGCACCACCAGCCCACCATGATAAGCACTGCTACAAGTCATGGGTGAACTGTATTTGAAACAAACAATGTGTTTTAGGGGGTTGATTTCACATGTTGTGAGAAATTAGAAGTGAGTGCCTGTCCACAAAGTTTGTGTTACTGAGTTTAAAATACTGGACCTACAGACATCCCATTAGCACTTTTTACATTGATTATTTGTCTTTTTTAAATGCCTATGATAAATATAAGAATGGATGTAAGTATGCCAAAATGTTTCCAGACATTAGTATAAACTGTAGGCAACAAGTGGTGGAAGATTTACAGAGCTCAATACTAAGCTAGATGTTGCGAACACTAATCTAAGTACAGACCTCTGTATTAAGCTCAGTGTTACAATTCTGGATCTAAGTGCAAAAGTAGAAAACTAGGTACTGTAACTGCTCGCTCTGAACAGAGTATCCGGGATTGTTGTGAGGAGAGACAAAAGACAAATGCAGAAATAACCAACTTGCAAACAATTTTATCCACTTTATAAGAGCATTT
The DNA here is from genome assembly GCF_023864345.2 of Schistocerca serialis cubense. Classification (NCBI taxonomy): domain Eukaryota; kingdom Metazoa; phylum Arthropoda; class Insecta; order Orthoptera; family Acrididae; genus Schistocerca; species Schistocerca serialis. Next base: position 53,379,229 of record NC_064639.1, read on the forward strand.
ATAAACCAACAATGTGATTTTGTAAGACATGAAGTTTTAAAACAATTTAAGGAGGTAGATTGGAATGTTAAACAAAGGAAAGAAATAACACTCAATTGGATGCACCTATATATAATGTACAACAATCCCAGTAACATTGTCTTATACTATTCAATTGTTGCTTTACAGTTGTGAGCCCTTAGCTATTCCTGCATTAATGCTTCAGCTAAGACAGTGACAAGTTGTGTTGTAATACATCCAAGTGAGTAGCAGTAAAATAAAATAAACGTCTGCCTCGATAGCTGAGCGGTCAGCGTGACCGAATGCTATGCAAAGGGGCCTGGGTTCGATTCCCAGCTGAGTCGGAGATTTTCTCCATTCAGGGGCCAGGTATTGTGTTGTCTTCATCATCATTTCACCCTCACCGACACGCAAGTCGCCGAAGTGGCGTCACCTAAAAAGACTTGCACCAGGAGACGGGTCTACCCGACGGGGAGGCGCTAGCCACACGATATTTCATTTCGTACAATAAACAGTGAGACTCTCATCTTAATTAACAATGTGTGCCATGTATCCTGTAGTGTAAGTAATATTTCCTTCATTTTTATTTCCTTTCCTTTTTTGTGTGGCAAAATGTAACACATAAAAAGCAGGTTTTTGTCATTCGGTGCAGGATGTGATCAGATCCAACCAATAATGAGCTTCAGTGGCTACTCTTCAAGGATCCAGGGTCAACACTGTACCAGACAATGAAAATGATGATGCCTCTGAGGAAGAAGAACTTACTACATAAAGTGATTATGATTCTGATTATGAATGTGAGTCAGATGATGACTATGAACAATCATTCTTCATTGGTGATATTTTCATTGGGAGGGGTAAAACAGGTAAATTTATTAAAATATGTGCCCATAGACCACAAATACCAAATGAAAGAATATTGCAAAAATATTCCCTGTGCCTGAAGGTGTTGCAAGAGGGATCACAAGAGAAAAAGAGACTTTACCAGCAGCGCTTAACGTTGAAACAATTGACAAAATTCTAAGATACATGAACTTATATATTCTAGAGAAAGAGAGCTAAAGAAACTGCAAGATGAGAAGCAGTGGCACAGGTATGTAGATTATGAGAATTGTGAGGAGCTACTGAAGATTTTTGTTCCTTTTATGTTGTATCTGTTTTGGTGACAAGAGCACAAGACAAAAAAGAAGAGTAACTGATAAACTTGGTTCAGTAAGGCGACGCAAATACAGAGTGGTGCACAAAACGTGTTACCAATTGTTTCTATCATAATTTACGATGCACATTAGATATCCCACTGGGATCTCTACAGCAGTATCAGCAGAGCTTGGAAAAACAAACAATTTATGAAATGATGTGTAATTCACGATACTGCCATTATGAGACTAGTAAGCAGCAATGACTGACAATGGAAGACTGACGACACAGCAACGATCGACAATTGTGTTACTTTTTGGTGAAACCGAAAGCCTTGTCATGACTCGGAGGCGTTTTCGACAACAGTTTAACACACGATGGGTCCCTTGCGAGAAAACCGTCCACAAGTTGTACGATAAATTTGTACAGGAAGGAACAGTGTTGGAAGTGAAGCGACCTCGGCCTAATCCCATTTGTTCACCGGAGAATATTGAAGCGGTGCGAGTTGCTGTACAGAGAAGTCCTGGGAAATCGTGTAGAAAGACAGCAGTGCAACTGGGAATATCCAGAATCTCCGTTCAACGCATTCTTAAAAGTGACCTCCATATGTACCCGTACGAGATGACATGTGCACAGAAGCTCACTGAAGAACGCATGCAGCAGAGACTACTGTTTGCTCAGTGGGCGGAGGATAGGGAAGAAACTCTCAACAACGTTTGGTTTTCAGACAAGGTGCATTTTCATGTAGACAGTGTGGTTAACAAACAAAATGTACGCTTTTGGGCCACTGAAAACCCACACGTGCTTCACAAACGACAACATTATGCTCCGAGGTTTACAGCGTGGGCAGCAATTTCCAGTCGTGGACTTATTGGACCCTTTTTCTTTGAAGAAACTGTGAACGTTATTTGAGCATGCTTCACAATAGCTTCATTCCACAGCTTCTTGCTACTGCCTTGCCCTTCAACACACATTGGTTCATGCGAGATGGAGCGAGGCCACATACTTCAAACACTGTGTTGGAGTTTTTACACGAGCATTTCAACATGTGGACCATTCGACTCAGGTTTCCAGGTCGCTCCAATGATGGACAAAATGTCAATCCGTGTGACTTTTTTCTTTGGAGGTATCTAAAGGAAAAAAATTTCCCGAAATGTCCATGTGATTTAATAGACCTCAGAAGACTTACAGTGAAATTATGGAAGACATCTGCCGTAGGGTAATCACTAACTTCAGTGTTCATTTGAAGGAAGTTAGGAAATGAAATGGTGGACATATTGAGCATGTGCTGAGTTAGAACAAATCTCCATGGATGGCTCTTCATTGTAGTATATGTTCCTTTCAGATTGTATTGACAATAAAGTTTATATTCAAAAACAAAATGGTAACACATATTGTGCACCACCCTGTATTAGCTTTGTGGTGAAGTGGAAGAACAGTAAGCATAGCCGAATTTGTGACAGCAGATGAAAAGTTGCAAGTTTTCCGCAGTTACTGTTCTTTTGTTCAGTATACACAAAAAAAAAAATTTTTTTTCATAGTTAATACTGAAGTGTATTGTGGGAAATAACCTACAGGATCATCTGATGCTTCCAGTTCTCTCTGTAACATTGTAGAAAGGCTTATTACTCACACTGGAGACTTCAGAAGAAATATTAAGATGGCTAAGGGGTACAGTTAGCCACCTCCTTGTGGAAAAGACAGCTAACATGTGTCAGTACATTGACAAGAAACAAGCCCTATGTCCCACAATAATTCTTGTCTGTGATGGGTAAGTTTTCCCATTCCTCTCTGTTTGGTTTTGAGAATGATGTGAGATTAGTTTGATATGTATAGAAAGAACATTACAGTTTTCTCACTTTCAACCTTGCATGATTCTGGAACTGTTGACCTACTTTGATTCCAAAAGAAATGGTTGTGCACAGCAACCCCATATGCTGTAATAAAGGAGAGGCACACAGCAGGTTAGGTATAACGGCACTTTGTTTTATCACCTTTCTGCAAACAGCATAATGCACTTTGAGCTACCTTATATGCTTATGCATGAAATTTTATGCCAAAACAGGGTGTGTATATATGTTTTTATTAAATGCACATGGTTAGATCAGTCTTCTCATGTTCATATTATTATTTTACTATGATATGTAATACAGCAACATAAAAATTATCTGTAAGGACTTTTATATTTCTTTTGTATGGAATATTTAGTGGCTCACTTAGTCAGTATGATATGAGTGACTACTCTAGATTTCAAATTTTGATGAATTTTAGCTTGGTATTTAATTATATTGTATAAAGACAACCTCAATAAAACTTTTAACTTTTTAATTTTTTGTTTCTAAAGTGATGTTAACAGTTTTGTATAAGACAGTAGTATGAACCTGTTATTGACCCTTTGCATAGGTTTTGGTGGATTGCTTCATCATAAAGATATGAGCAAGCAAGCTACAATTTGGCCTTTCTTGAATGTTTCAAAGTGGTATGCAAATATGCTTGTTGATTTAAAAAATAGGGGTTTTGAAGTACTGTATCAAAATGAAAGTCTGTTGGTTAATTTCTAACACAGAGGGTGTTACTTGCAATGGTGTTTTGTTTATTGTTCTATGTAAAGTAAATTAATTTTGAGTCTGTAATTTCCTTGTATTTTAGCACTAAAGATGGTTATTTATAGCCAAAATCTAGATATACAAGAGTCATAAAAACTAATGGGATTGCAACTAATTGTTGTGTGCCTCACCTTCCTTTGGCGCTGTTGATGAAACTACAGATAAACCAGAGATAATTTTGGATTACAAAGTAGCAAAGGTCGGATTCAACATAGTTGATCAACTGGGAGGTGTGAATTCTATTGCATGTTTGACAAGAAGATGATCACGGTCCCCAATGGATATAGCATAATTCAATGTTGAAACCATTTTTTGTGAAAATGAAGTAAAACCAAAAAAGGAATGGAGGGCTTTCTTGAAAGACTTAGCATTTTACCTTATGAAGCCTCAGTTATTGGAAAGAGGTGAGATACGTTCACTTCCTATTGACATAGGAACTTTGTTCAAAAAATATGAAGAACCATGGGTTGAAAGAGTTGAGGGCCCTGCCACCAAGAAAGGAGAACAGTATGTGATGTGGATGGGTAGAACCCACCTCTTGACATAAGGTGTGACCCAAGCTGTAGATTTGTTTACAAAGAACATTTGAAAACAATGGATCCAAGAGAGAAGTGTTGAGTAGTTCTCAAAAATGCACAAGACAAATAACTGTGCAGATCAAAATTTGTGATAGCTGATAGTGCATCAATATGGAAAGCATAATTTATATTGCAATTAGAGAGTAGAATGAAAGAAGAAGTGGTTCAATGGTCTATGCTAAACAATGGTAGAAGCTAGCATCACAGCCAGAAAGGCATGGCTATGGGACAGAGAAAGCAAAGAATTAGAATAGGGATACACAGAAGGAAACGAGCAAGCCCTTACAAACAGAGAAATGGCTTTACCTAAAACATGCCATAGAGTGTATTGAGATTGACTGGAAGAAAATAGCATTCACAAAGTATACGGCACTGTAAATAACATCAGAAAGGACATCAACTGCATACAGCAGCTCTTCGTGAAGTTGGTAGAAACATCACTGGATCATGCATTATATTAAATGCTTGAAAGAATATTTTAATGATTTATTGAACGTCCTGGAACTAGAAAAAAAGCTGGACAAAACTTGTCCTACTACAGCTGAACCTCTTGTAAATGACCCAAATACAACAAGGTAGTCAATAGTTTGAAAAAAACTGAAAAACCGCAAGGTGGTGGGAACTGATGGAATACCAGGGGAACTGCTGAAACATGGCAAAGAAAAAAACTTCACGAGAAACTGTTTCACCTTATTTTTAAAATTTGGTAAGATAAAAAATATTGGATGAATGTAGGGAATCAATTATGGTCCCTATACACACAACAGGAGGCAAACAAAACTGCGGGAAGTATAGAGGAATATTTCTACCAGTCACAGCATACAAAGTACTGTCACATTTAATACTGCAAAGACTCACCCCATATACTGAGGAATACCAGAATGGTTTTCATAATAATAACTAAAAAATAGGCAGAATATTCAGTTTCAAGACTATAAATGAGAAAATAAGGGGACACAATAAGGGCATCCATTACCTGTTTATAGACTTCCAGAAGGCCTACAATTTAGTGCACAGAGAAATGATATGGCAAACAAGGGCAGAATACACCAAGATACTCATCAGATTAGTCAGAATATTTATGAAGAAGGCAGTACGCAGGGTGACATACTGTGGCTCAGCTTCAGATTGTTTTGGGAACAAACCTGGACTGAATCAAGGTGAACCTCTGTCGCCACTTATCTTCAACCTTGTCATTGAAAACATGGTAGGAAAAATCAAATGAGCAACAAATGGAAACATCACTGATAAACAACCAAATATAGTGCCCTATGCAGATGACAGAGTTTTATTTGGAAATAACAATGACAAAACTGAGAAGCTGCTCAAGAAGCTAAATGAAATTGTCATGAAAATAGGTTTAAAAATTAATGAAGAGAAAACAATACATGAACATACAAAGGGAACATATGACTATGTGACAAAGCAAGATGAGATATTTTTTCTTCCCCTCGTTTTGTCATCTGCCTCCATAAAGTTCATTATTTCATTTTTGTCTAATTACTGTTAACATACATGAGTATAAGCTGCATTTTCATAAAAGAGAAAGGTTGACCATCAGTTTTAAAGATCTAATTTTATGCTTAGTTTTATGTATGTAATTGATTTTCAAATTTATTTTGATTATGCCTAGTTAATATTTTTCTTATAGTGTGAAATCAGTAATTGTTTTGTAATTTAAATTCTGTTGTTGCTTATAAACTAACATAAATTCTGCGCTAATTATAAACATTTGGAGGAACAACTATCAGTGTTCTTAAAGGATCTATTTGGCTCTATTCGAAAACATGCTAGCAAGGCCAGCCCCCAATTAATTCCAAATTAATTATGAGTTTTGTAAAAAGTATTGTTTGTTTAACTATATCTGTTAATTTCATCATTTAAGCAAATAATTTGGCCTCACCCTCATAGTATAAGAAACTGTTAAAAGGAACGAATTTTTTGATGTATTCAGTTAATTGAATGAATTAAGTTTTAATTGTAATTTCCGTAAATTTAACATCAAACAAGTATAGTTTCAGTGCCTATTATTGTGAGGACATACAGAGGTCCAATTTTTGGTCCTGAGACAGTCAGTCCACGGCCGAGTTTCAGATCAAGAACAATGCATCCGTTAAATATGTGTAACACAATTAGGCCGTGTGTTAAATCAGTGACAGTGTCTGTTCCATACGTACCCTGTTATTCTACAAGAAATGTGAACTGAGTGGTTGGGCTTTTACTGCTCATAGCTGTTCAATAGTAAACTATTGTAGCAGTATGTGGATGTTCGCCTGCAAAACTGTTAATGAGGCTTATCAGAAGTTAAACAGTAGTGCACTGGCTGTATAAATGTGCAATATTGGGGGGGTCATGAACAGTGAAAGTAAAGAACTGTGAAATGCAACTGTGCATCTGTTGGCCACATCATTTACAGTAGACAGTACTGCACTTCCACCCCCTATTTTTTCAGCCAGTATCACAACAAAGCATGTCAACACTGAGAACAATCCACCGAGAAATAAAGCAGGCAAACATCACAACTACAGGACAGTGTGATAATCTCCACATAGAAAATTACACTTTTAGAACACTTCCGACTTCGAGTACCTTGAGGTAAATACAAATGAATGCAATACACGATAAGTTGCATACCAAATTAGGCTACAGGTGCAAAAAACTTTACTTTTCCCTCTAAAAAATTCTATCATACAAACTCTTGATCAGAAAAACCAACCTGAAACAATGCAACACAGTCACCAGGCCAGTGCTGTTATATGAAGCCGAAACATGGAGCGTCACTGAAAAAGAGTGTCAGAATAGTCTGTCAGACAAATGACAAAAATATATAAGGCTCAAGACCTTCTGGAAGGCAAAGGAGCAGATGGCAAGATGAGGTGACCTCAGACTACAGAATTCTGGGTGTAGCAGAATGGGAAGAGCAGCACAAGACCAGAAGAACTGGAGGCAGATACGGTAGTGAGAGCAGCACGGTAGTGTCACATCCAAAAGAAGTTAATGGTGTGAGTGTGAGTGTAATGAAAGAGTGTTGTTCTGGAGTGTGCACTTAGGAAAAGTGCTGGGCTAGAGTACTATAAGGCAGCCAAGGCAATAGAATGTTATAATGATAGTTTACTTTACTTGTTTAACTAAACAGTAATGTATCTCATAATATGACTTTAATCTACTACCATCGTATATGTTTACTCTGATAACATAAAGACAGCTGTTCTATACATGTACACAAAGTATACTGTGTGCAGGCTCGTATTATTAAAAATGACATGCCTGCTTGATGATTAGCTGAACAAAAGTAACTGAGTAGACCTTAGAATCATAGTTATGGTTATACATTTTAGAGCAGACTTAATGTTGTACCAGAATAAAAATGCTCTTATCATAGCACAAAAAAGGTGAATATGTCCTGGACAGAATTAAGTATGTTAAAGAAGGGAACTAGCCTTTAGACTTACCTGGTAACTTTAAAGACATTTAAGTCAAAAGTTCATGACGTATTCTCACTTCTCACTTTACTACCCATATCATGTATAATATGCTCCATGAAGGAATTATCTGAATGGGATAGGAATTGATAGATGTGATGTGCATTAACAGACAAACAAATGCTTACAATTTCAGAAAAATTGGATGATTTATTCAAGAGCAAGAGCTTCACTAATTGAGCAAATCAGTAGCCTGTCAATCCAACTCTGGCCTTATGCAAGCAATTATTCGGCTTGTCATTGATTGATAAAGTTGTTGGATGTCCTCTTGAGAGATATCATGCCAAATTCTGTCTGGCTGGGACATTAGATCATCAAAATCCCAAGCTGGTTGGAGGGCCCTGCCCACAATCTTCCAAATATTCTCAGTTGGTGAGAGATAAAACGACTTTCCTGGCCAAGGTAAGGTTCGGCAAGCATGAAGACGTACAGTAGGAACACCTGCCATGTGAGAGTGGTACCTAATGAAATGTGAATCCAATACAGAACAAGTTTGACGCAGGACTCACCACTGAAGACAATTCTATGCCCCAGATAGAAATGGGATACCAACCTGTCTATCACCTGCCATTCCACCCAGCACCCAGGAGTGATGAGGGGATGCCATTCCTTTCCATAGCAGGACCCCTTTGGTTGTCATGCATGGCACCCTTACAGCACAGCAGTAGACAGATGATATTCTATGCCCCATTTTGTTGCCCTTGATGGCAAGCCTTCCTGGGCTTACATTTCAGCGAGATAATGCTCACCCACACACTGCAAGAGTTTATGCCATTTGTCTTCATACTCTCAAAACTATACATTGGCCAACAAGGTCACTGGATCTCTCCCCACTTGAGAAAGTTTGGAGCATTATTGGCAAGGCCTTTCAACCAACTTCAGATACTTCTGATCTAATTCACCAGTTGGACAGAATTTGGCATGATATCCCTCAGCAGGACATCCAATAACTCTGTTGAACAGTGCTTGCATAAGGGCCATAGGTGGACTAACACGTTACTGACTTGCTCAGTTTATGGAGCTCTTTCTCTTGAATAAATCATTCAATGTGTCTAAAATTGTAAAAATTTGTTTGACTGTACATGTACATCACATCTAACAGTTTCTGTCCCATTCATATAATCCCTTTGGGGTATATAGCTTTTTTTTTCTCTCTCTCTTTTCTTTGTGCAAAGTTTGAACCGATTGTACTAGTTTAAAATATAGAAGTGATGAGCTTCAAAAATCTCCAGACGAGTATGTTTTTTGGATGTAAAATCCAAATGAAGCAAGATTTTTTCAAATAGCTAAAACTTATGTTAAACCAAAATCTGCTATGCAGGTGGATGGAATTTGAACCATCAATCTTGCACCTCTCCAGTGTTATTTAAGAATGACTGTTTTTGCATGTAAAATCTAAATGGTTAACATGCAAATGATGCCATTAGCCGAGCGTTAATTTCAACACAATTAAAATCTTTTGCAGAACAAATTAAAAGATTTGCACAATTTGGATGGGCACCAACTGCAGTTCATCATTCAGGCCTTGTTTAAAATACTTGAAGGTGGTGTTTAGTATGGGCCAGTATTTGCAACTATCATAATTAATGAATGTAATGGACACATTTACTTAAACTCTGTTAGCCAGCATTAATACACGCAGCTGCCTTGGAACAAGACTCAGTTCACACTACTTTCTCTCTCTCTCTCTCTCTCTCTCTCTCTCTCTGCAAAGTCTGAAGATTATTCACTTCTCATGGTGGAGGATCTCTGGAGACTGCATTGAGATCAATACTCCGACATAGTGTAACATAGCTAGAATAAGACAGATGTTCAGATAGCAGCTGGTATGGGCTAAGCCATAAACTTTGTACCCCATGCCCTTAGGTCAAAAGGAACGGAGCACCAAGATGCCCCCTCCCCCACCAAAACCATGATTCTGCACGCAGCCTTTTCGTTCAAATTTGTTACAGCACTTCTGTGATGTAATGATACCATACTTGACTTTTGGAACTGTAGAGAAGCAGGTAAATGAATTAATTACTGACAAGGTACAAGACATGTTAGAGTCATCAGCTGTACACACCTACCCACAGTAGGTTTAGAAAAAATCGCAAGGGAGAGTGTAAAAGTTTTAGGAGGAACATAATAAAATCAAAGAGGAATTAAGTACACAGATATTTAACAAAAGTAATGGATTTTCACCAGCACTGCTGGAAGAATTATATTTAGATGGAAGAACGAACATATCCAAAGAGATTCCTATGTTTAAACCAAGGCAACGTTCACCCCATGTACTTCTTAAGATTATTTTTGAGATTGTTACTGAAATGCTGGAATGATAATAAAAGAATTGATTTTGTTTTAACTTATTTAGAAGGGAGTGCCACCAAATGGGGAATAGTTCATTCAGAGAAAGTCTCTTCCTGGAGTGATTTTCAAGAGAAATTTAAAATAAATATTACTCATTCAGTGCCCAGGAGAAATTGACACTGGAATTACTAGACCTGAAGTACTGGAATAATAGTTGGGCTAAGTATGAAAAGTAGACTGATTGGTATTTGACTAGATCAAATTATCCAGACAGACCATTGGAGGAGAGTCATTTGATCAAAATCTTAGAAGGTTGCCTTTTCATGTGAGACAAGAAGGCAAGGGCCTGGACAACACTTACTGATCTATTAACTTTCATGAAAGGTTAGATATTGTACATTAAATAAGAAATGGATAGATTACTCACAGAATGATAATAGAGATCCAGAAGTTGAAGTATTAATAAGCATGAGCCGAGTAATACAGCCACAAAAAAGAATTGTCAGAAGTAGAATCCAGTTAAAAGAAATTTTGGATACTTATTCTGAGATCAAAGATTATAGCATAGATGGATCACCAAGCTTTACCTTTCCTGATGGAAACAGACTGCTTTACAGAAGAGTAATGCACTACGGCTTTTCTCTATGAGAGTTTCATATAAAAATACAGCATGTACTAGTAATAGTGTTCCATAGATTTCATGATTGTTTTGAATACAGTCAGAGTGAGTTCCTCTAGTCTGCTGCCAGTACTGCCAGTTTCATCGTAACTGCCATCTGATTCACATCTCCTGTGCAGCAATCTACATAACTTTAAGTATTAACTGTGTTTTTCTTACTTGTCACTTCTTGTTCCATGCTTTTAGGAAGCTTTAATTTTCGTGGTCCATAGATTTCATGTTTGTTTTGAATACAGTCCAGAGACAGTTAGTGCTGATTTTCATTGTTTCCATCAAGAAGTGTCTAGTAAACACAGTTTAGTCAGCTATCACCCGCCTTTAGTGAATTAGCAGTTTATTTAAAAGTTTATTACTTAACTCTTCTACAGTAAATTGTTGGTTTCTTAGGATGGATAGGATGTGTGACTGCTGTGTGCGGATGCAGGAGGAGCTGGCCACTGTTCGCGAACAGCTGAAGGTGCTAATGGCCGCGGTCAGCCGTCTTCAGGCTGCTGCATCAGAGTGTAGCGGCAGTGGGGAGTCTGGTGCATTGGATGGTACACCACAGGTGTTACGTGCTTCACACACGGTCCCTGCTGTTGAGAAATCTTCGCGGGTATTGGGCGCGGTTGGGCCACCCTCTCCCCAAGGTGTTCGCGTTGCACAAGGCGGAGGGTCAATGTAGAGGCTGGCCGTGTGGCATCGCCCACTCTGCCTGTGAGTGGACATGTGACTGCTCCTTCAGCAAGGGCCAGGCAGGCACATGGGGGGAGGGGTTTATTAGTGATTGGGAGCTCCAATGTTAGGCGGATGATGGAGCCCCTTAAGGAAATAGCGGAAAGGTCGGGGAAGATGGCCCATGTTCACTCTGTCTGCTTGCTGGGGAGATCTCATCCAAGATGTGGAGGAGGGCCTGCCGGCTGTGATAGAGAGCACTGATTGCACCCAACTGCAAATTGTTGCTCATGTCGGCATCAATGACTCCTGCTGTCTGGGTTCAGAGGTCATCCTCAGTTCGTACAGGCGGTTGGCGGAATTGGTGAAGGCGGAAAGCCTCGCTTGTGGGGTGGAATCAGAGCTAACTATTTGTAGTGTCGTTCCCAGAACTGATCGCGGTCCTCTGGTTTGGAGCCAAGTGGAAGGCTTAAACCAGAGGCTCAGATGATTCTGTGGAGATCAGGGGTGCAAATTTCTCGACCTCCGCTATCGGGTGGAGAAATGTAGGGTCCCCCTGAATAGGTCAGGCGTGCACTACATGCAGGAAGTGGCTACAATGGTAGTGGAATGCATGTGGAGTGCACATATGGGTTTTTTAGGTTAGAGAATTCCCTTCCTAGGTCCGACAAGATGCCTCCTGAGACACGACAAGGTAGCAGTAGGCAAAATGCAACAGGGAATGACAATATTAATGTGGTGATAGTAAACTGCAGGAGTGTCTGTAGAAATGTCCCAGAACTGATCTCATTAATAAATGGTCACAATGCCCACAAAGTACTAGGGGCAGAAAGTTGGCTGAAACCAGATGTAAACAGTAATGAAATTCTAAACTCAGATTGGAATGTATACCACAGAGACAGGCTGTACAGTGAAGGGGGGGCGTGTTTATACTGATAAAAAGTGCAATAGTATCGAAGGAAATTGACGGAGATCCGAAATGTGAAATAATTTGGATGAAGGTCTCAGTTAAAGCAGGCTCAAACATGGTAATTGGATGTCTCTATAGGCCCCCTGGCTCAGCAGCTGTTGTGGCAGAACACCTGAAAGAAAATTTGGAAAATATTTTGAGTAGATTTCCCAACAATGTTATAGTTTTGGGTGAAGATTTTAATTTACCAGATATAGACTGGGAGACTTAAACGTTTCTAACGGGTGGCAGGGACAAAGAATCCAGTGCATTATCTGAAAACTACCTTGAGAGTAGTTAAACAGAGAACCTACTCGAGGCGATAACATACTAGACCTTCTGGTGACAAACAGACCCGAACTATTTGAAACAGTTAACGCAGAACAGGGAATCGACGATCATAATGCGGTTACAGCATCAATGATTTCAGCCGTAAACAGATATATTAAAAAAGGTAGGAAGATTTTTCTGTTTAGCAAAAGTGACAAAAAGCAGATTTCTTAGCCCAATAACATAAAATGACTGACGGGTGGCGAAGCAAGTGCCAAACCTAAACTTAAAACATTTCCCCTGACGATTCCTGATATTCCATGGACGTTTTATCTCTAGTACAGATAGTGTTGAGGACCAGTGGAAAAAGTTAGAAACCATCGTACAATATGCATTAGATGAGTATGTGCCAAGCAAGATCGTGAGAGATGGAAAAGAGCCACCGTGGTACAACAACCGAGTTAGAAAACTGCTACGGAAGCAAAGGGAACTTCACAGCAAACATAAACATAGCCGAACTCTTGCAGACAAACAAAAATTACACGAAGTGAAATGTAGTGTGAGGAGGGCTATGCGAGAGGTGTTCAACGAATTTGAAAATAAAGTTCTATGTACTGACTTGGCAGAAAATCGTAAGAAATTTTAGTCTTATGTCAAAGCAGTAGGTGGATCAAAACAAAATGTCCAGACACTCTGTGACCAAAATGGTACTGAAACAGATGATGACAGACTAAAGGCCGAAATACTAAATGTCTTTTTCCAAAGCTATTTCACAGAGGAATACTGCACTGTAGTTCCTTCTCTAGATTGTCGCACGGATGACAGAGGGATAGAAAAACAATTAAAATCACTCAAAAGAGGAAGGGCCACTGGACCTGATGGGATACCAGTTCAATTTTACGCAGAGTATGTGAAGGAACTTGCCCCCCTTCTTGCAGCGGTGTACCGTTGGTCTCTAGGAGAGTGTAGCTTTCCAAAATATTGCAAAAGGGCACAGGTCATCCCTGTTTTCAAGAAGGGACATCGAACAGATGTGCAGAACTATAGACCTATATCTCTAACGTCGATCAGTTGCAGAATTTTGAATCACATATTATGTTCGAGTATAATGACTTTTCTGGAGACTAGAAATCTACTCTGTAGGAATCAGCATGGGTTTCATAAAAGACGATCGTATGAAACCCAGCTCGCGCTATTTGTCCACGAGACTCAGAGGGCCATAGACACGGTTTCCCAGGTAGACGCCACGTTTCTTGACTTCTGCAAGGCGTTTGATACAGTTCCCCACAGTCGTTTAATGAACAACGTAAGAGCATATGGACCATCAGACCAGTTGTGTGATTGGATTGAAGAGTTCCTAAATAAAAGAACGCAGCATGTCATTCTCACTGGAGAGACGTCATAGGTCCGTTACTATTCACAGTATATATAAATGACCTTGTGGATAACATTGGAAGTTCACTGAGGCTTTTTGCGGATGATGCTGTAGTATATTGAGCGGTTGTAACAATGGAAAATTGTACTGAAATGCATGAGGATCTGCAACGAATTGACGCATGGTGCAGGGAACAGCAATTGAATCTCAGTGTAGACAAGTGTAATGTGCTGCGAATACTGTTCTGTGGTAAAAATTGCTGTTTTGAAGAGCGCGCCGCAGCGCGTAGTGTGAAGCAGTCGCCCTCCGTTTCTGGCGGTGACGCCGCTGTGGCAGCTGCAGCTTTCGTGTCTCCCTCAGGTGGAAAAGGGGAAAGGTTGCCTGTTCACCTGCATTTAAGGGGTGCTATGAGCTCGCCAGCAAGTCAGTCTGGGTCAGTCTCTCACCCCCAGCTTGCTAGTCTGTGTCTCGTCTGCATTTATTAGGCAGTTAGTGTCCGTCTGTCGTTTGGAGTGCTAGTATGTCTGTCATTCGGATCAACCTTTAAAGCCGGCAAAATGAGAGTCTTTCCACTCCACCAGTAAGAGAACTCAGCGGGTAGTCGCCCGGTCGAGTCTTAGTTCCTGCATCTGAGTCTGCACGTTAGGCCGCCAGTCTGCTCGAGTTTGTTCAGGCAACGGTCATTGGCAGTTGGATCGATCGGTCGGTTGGTCGCACACTGAGATGCGAGATGACTTGTCCGTCTTGTGCGTCGGTGCATGTGAGGTTGCCACGTGAGTCCAGTGGGCTGCAGCGTATAGCGAGAGGTAGTGACTTCGCGGTGAGTCAATCCACGACATCAGTCTGGCTTGTGCGAACTGTGGCGCTGTGAGACGGGAGATCGGCGCGCATTCCTGTGTCTGTTGAAGTGGCTGGCAGTGGACAGTTTGGGAGAGCGATTTGGGGGTGCTGCACCAGGTCTTCTCGAGAAATCACAGTTTATTAGAAGTTAAGTGATCGGGGATAAGTTGTTTGATTTACTCTTGTTAAATTCTACTTCTTTTCTGGTCAGGTCACCAGCCGTTTGCTTTGGGGTCATCCCACAGATTCTTCTCCATTTGCCCACCCACGGGAAGGTGGTTGTTTATAAATTGGGTGGTCCGTTTTTCCCTTGTGGTGTAGGGGCGGGTTAGAGCAACCTGCGGTTCGGGTTGTTCGGTAATCTCCCTATCAATCTACCGTACATTAGTAGCTGCCTCTGTCATGTTTGTCAGATTTTGTGTGTTAATGAATTTATTGCTTGGAGTGTAACAGCCTAATACCTGAAATATGTTTGATCTTTGGAAACTTTGATATTATTGCCTATGATCTTGAGTGGCAGTATCTGTGTACTGTAGAGCATCTTAACTATTGTTTGGCCAACCTTGTAGATTTTTATATAAGATTTCATTTCATGGGCTTTTATTTAAATGATCATTTTAGTATATAAAGTTGCCACCCTTTCACCGTAAGACTTTTCTTAGAAGTTAAAATCAAGTTGCACCTTTGGTGGCAAGGTAATAAATATTTTAATTGTTAGTGTGTTGTACCATTTCCATCCCTCCTGTGAGGGGGGGGGGAGGGGAGAGGGGGGGGGGTGCATAGTTTGTGTGCTTGTGTAAATTGTTAAAACTCTTAATTTAAAGTTGTCTGGTGTGTTGCAGATTTTCACCAGCGTAGTCTTTCAGAGGCATTTGTGAGCAGTCGTAACTACGGCTGTGTCAAAAGGGAGCGGCAAAGTTCTCTGCCTAAATGCTCATACAGTCAAAACTTGTTTCTTTCTGCCTCTGAATAAATTGTAACTCTGATATTTAGAGGTTGCTTTCTGATTATGATTTTAAATCTGTTTCTTTTTAAAAAAAGCTTTTAGGCACTATTAAAGTGAATAAAATTCGCATTTGTTAAAAGGAATTTGGTTATGATTTCATCAGTTAATCCCTGGCAACTACTTCCATGCTTCAATAGTGTGATTAAATGTGTTAATGCGGTTCATTACTGGTAGCAGGGTGTGGTTAGTGTTCTTGCTACTACTCATTGGGTAACTGATGGAATTGCAGTTGTACTTATTTTATAATTTTGTTATATTACACTTTGGCCAAGTGACTGTTTAGCTGCATGTTTCAGGTTGTCATGGCAGTCAGAGAATGTCCAGGATTAGGCATGTTGCACAGAAGTCAACTCTTATATGAGTTGTGTATTTGTAATATAAACAAACAAGGCACTGTTCCTGAGTTGCTTGTGGACTTAAAAGTTGCCTTGCTCAATCCGGTCCAAATTTCACCGGAAGTTATTGGTTCCTTTCCGACAGCCATGGCAGCGGCGGCAGGGTAGGTCGGTGAGTTCCAATAACATTTAGACTGGTTTTGTGTTGATCAACCGAGTCGCAAGCAGTTAGTCAGACTACGCGCACATTTGGTGCACATGTTTAAACGGGGTCTCTGATCTAGAACAAGTTGTTGTAAACCAGGCTGTTGTAAGGAAGTGGCTGAGTTGCAGGAAAAGGTGGCTATGTTGCAGATTAGGTTAACTGGGTTAGAGTCTAACTCCGAAAAATCTAGTGGGCAGGTCCAAGTTGATCCGGCACAAACAGGAAGCGAACTAAATAACCCAAATCACGGAATTGAACCTAACTCGGAGTTTTTCGCAAAGCTACCTAACCCGATTGCACTTTTGTTAAAGGGTGTAGGAGAATTAAGTGTAGAATCATTATCAAAGATACAGGAAATTCTGTGGTTACTGGTTTATTTTGAGCAGCACTCTTTTACTTTTCGAATATCGCACTCCACCCTGTTAGCTCTGCTGTACCCGTTAGCAAAGGGGAAGTGTAACGAATTAATTTCTAGAGCTCTTTCGGAGGGGTTTTCATTATGACAACTTAGACAATTAATAATCACTGAGAGACTCACAGAGGGATTTAGGAAACATCTTGAATGTCAGTGTATTTGGAAGGTGCAGGCCAATAGTGAAGATTTGTTGATGTATGTGGAAAGGGTAAGGGTTGCTTTGCAGGCCTTGATAAATGATTTGTCAGAAGAACAATTAATTGCAGTAGTTTTGGAAGAGCTGGCAGCTGCTGATAAAATAAATTTTATTTTCGAGTCACCCCCGAAGGCCTGGGAAGAACTCTCTGATGTTGTTACTTCTGCTTCTGCACTAAAGTTAAGCGAGGGCTCTAGGAATGTTAGTGTGTTGGGACAAGCGAAGGAAAATTTTGAAGTGGAGAGAGATCGTCTGACTAGTAATTATCATGGCGTACACAGGAAATGTTTTTGATGTGGGGTTAGTACGCATTTGGTTTGGAGTTGTCCGGTTTTACATGGGGCATGAAGTACTAAGTGATATAAGGGCAGGTGGCATGTTTCCAGGAGTAACTTATTCTTTAGTGAGGGGCATGCCGTAGTTGCCGATTCCCAGTTATGTCGACCTTATGTTTGTCTGAGTTTGAATCAGGAACCCCTCTGTGCCTTATTGGATATGGGTAGCACTTATTCCTTGCTTAATGAGGCTTGGTTTCTGGAATTTAGCAATCTTACCATGCTGAAACCTGAAAAGATCCCGCTTTGGAGATGTCGTATGGCCAATGGTCATGTGTTGCCTTCGCGGGGTGGGTTAAGGGTAGTGTCTCGGTAGGATGGTTCTCCTGGCCAATGACCTTTGCTGTCGTTGCTAACCTGCTGGTAAATATGGTGCTGGGTTGTGATTTCATTTCTAAAACTCAACTTCTTCTCGATTATTCAGGGGGTATTTTTTTTTTTTTTTTTAATTTGCGCCAAGTCAGAAGTTTGGATTTTGTGAATGTCGAGTGGCGGTGTCATCCATATATGGATACCAATTTTGGAAAAGAGATTTTTTACTCAAAACTCGGGTAGTGAAAAAAATGCAGTTCATCATTATAGGCCTACCCTCCATCTAAAGTATTGCATTACCAAGTAAAACTGTTATGGAGATACCCAGGAAGCATTTCAACATCATTGGCAGGTATGTAAATGATTAGAGTTGTAATTCTCTGTGAAAAACAGCCAGCAGGTGCATTAGAGTTGTTCACATTTGGTGTTGTTGCATCACTGATTGGAGGCTAGCAGCAGCCAGACTTATCCCTTGTGCAGACTGCATTTTGAGTTGTGACATAATCAGGAAGAATGGACTGCCAGTTAATTGTGTCACATCGTATTCGGCAATGAAAATCCCTGCACTGTCATTAATGACTATCATCGGCGAGTACAACACCATTCTGGTGAGAGAACATGTGAGACCGGCATGAGGTCAACTCTATCCTAGTGTCAGTATCCAAGATATCAAGGACAAATTTCTGGAGTTATAGACTGGTTGACCTCAGGAGAAGATACAATGTCCTCATGACACCCTTCCCAACTGAATTACTGATTGCACCCTGGTGAGATGGGGTATAATGTCATACTAATAAGTGTACTTGTACTGCCAAGTTCTCTGTAAATTTGACTGAGTATTGTAGTCAGTGAAATAAGATCACATTCCCTCTCAGTCCGTGAGGCTTAATTTCATTTTCTCATCCCCTTCACATATTTTGTCAAGCAGTGTATTTTGATTATTTTCCAAAAATTAAATCAGCAGAATATTTATGTTAAACCACAGAAGATTAATCCATATTTAACAATTTCAAGGATGTTGATAGGTAGTGGGTAGTGTGTCACAAAAAAACTTATTTCATTTTCGAATTCAGCAACCACCACTTGTCAAAGACACCATTCACTTAACTTCTCACATTCTTCTGGCTCTGAGTTGACTTTAGTCTTCTGAGGTTTTTGTCTAGATGAGTGTGTCCAACTGGTGAAATATTTCAGCATGGTACAAGACCACAATGTTATGCCATCAGACACAATTATGTTGCTGAAAAGACAGAAAGATTAGAGTCACCTATGCGTGCTTTGTAACCAAAAATTTTTTGCCAGTGTGTACCTGATAAATTGATCAGCGGATCATGTTATTTCAGAACTTTGAGAATTGCTTGAGAGGAGAAGGGTGTTCACACATGGAAAACACCATGCTTGGCATAAAAATGTTTGCAATTGAATGCATCTAGTAAAAGGCTACTTCTATGACTAGTTACTAGAAGCAGCCATTCTGACCAAGGCATTATCCATTCTGTCTCAGTGATTTACGGTGTGTTCTCAAGATTATTTTGTAAGGTAAATTCATATAAGAGACATTGGTGCAGAATAAATATGTTTAGAGTTGAAACATCTACCAGCAGAACAAGATAGTCCAGCATGGAGAAAGCTGTGAAAATTACATTACAATTTTGACGCCAACAAGTATGAATGACATATCTTCACCATCGCAAGTTCATGACTCTGTTAACCTAACGGCCCATGCCATCTTGCTTGTTCAGTTGGCTGTATGACTTGTTGTAATGTGGATGATTGTAATGAAATACACCAAGTCTTACAGAAATGGGTGTGTTTCCTTGGGCTACAACCCAGCGGAAATCTCACACAATCATTTCAAGAAGTCCATAAAACATTAGAAGGTACACAGGCATGTTGAAGGAAGAATGAGCATTTTATATCCAAATGGGAAGATGAATGGACTAATGTGTAGTGCTTAACAATGCCAGTCATGGAAACTGAACGAGTACATCTTGATGGATACAAGTTAATATCACATGACTGCAGAACCAATAAGAGGACAGGAAGGTTGTTGAAAATTGCGTTGAACCTATCTGTGAGTGCAGTGCCACAATACTAGATCTACACGGACACAGACTTTCAGTACTGACATTTTCAGGCCACCAGCTGGGTGTTTTGTAAGCTTCAGAAAGTGACTAGAAACAGTTTGAATAAGTTTATTAAGACCTAACTGAAAAATAATTGATTGAAGGGACATCAATGTTGATTTTTCTGTGGAACAATACTGATCTAGTATACCTTGAGTTGTTAACATCCAGTTTTGGAGTATTTGGAACAGCGAATTTCCCTGTGAATATTGAAGGACATAGTACAACAGTCATTGAAAATTGTTTATAGACTTACCTACCAACAATAATTTAGCTGTAAAGAGGTGATTGTTTTTTTACTGATCTGACAATAATGTTCAAATGTTAACAATAATATATGGTAACAAAATCAATTCAGATCATAAAAAGATATTGTCTCATATCATAATAATTGGTACTTCTCTGAGAAATTATGGGAAGATTGATGGAAAGAGATGTATAAAATAGACACTGTAGATGGAAAATAGTACTCTTTCTTAAATATATTTCTACAGAACTTTGAGTCTCATTTTATATCAGTCTGAACATGTGTAAAAATGAACTGAAGCTATGACAAGGTATGAATAATTCTTCACTTTAAAGTAACTTGTGCTAGGAAAAGCTAGTTCTACATAATGTAGAGGACAGTCTATAGTTAACAGGTGATGAAAAATAAGACACGTCAAAAATGAGAATGGAAACAGTTAGGGAATGTCATTAAAAAATCAGAAACAAACAAACATGGTGTTGCAAATGAAACTAAGCCCCCAGAAAATAGCACTGGCAGAAATGGTGACAAACTCTAGTCACTGACCACACAATGCGACATCTGTTTCTTGACAGTTGGAGCAAAAATTTCTCCCACCAACAAATAAACAAACAGGGAAGTATTGCATTTACTGTGGCATACATTGCATACATGATCAACAGTCACTAGTTTCGATAATACTATTCCTAAAGAGGTGATAGTATTTATCAGGTCCTTAAAAAAGGTACTAATTTGCCTGACAATAATGATATTTCTAGTAGAATATTAAAATCTTGCACAGACTTGACAGGACTATCATTAAGCTATCTTTGTATTTCGTCAATGACTCAGAACATATTTCTTGACAGGCTTAAATATGCTGCAGTAAAACTCGATATAAGTAAACCACCTCTACATATAGACCTATTCCACTGCTCCCAGTCTTTCAGAAAGAACCCTGTGATAGAATATTGACTATTTTTCAGAGCAGAAATTACTAATGCCTCATGATACAGTTTTTGTACAGGATTCTTCACTGAGAAAGCAATACAAGACCTCATAAAAGAAGTGCTGGAATAGTCATAGAAGAAAAAATTATGCCGTTGGTGTATTCTAAGAATTTTCCAGAGCTTTTGAATGTGTGGACCAAACAAATCTTCTTGGCAAGCTAAAATGGTTATGGTATTAATGGTATCCCTCTAGCATTGGTGGAGCTGTACTTTCATGGCAGAAAGCAGATGGTCAGGTTCACAAGTATTCAGAGAATTAAACTAATCTCAGAATAGGAACACATAACATGGGCTTAAGAAGGATCCATAATATGTCTGCTCATGTTCTTAACCTGTGAAAATAATCCCTGTATGATTTTAAAGGACCTTTAAAAAACTATAGCGTCTGGTGATGGCACGTGCTTTCTGACCAATGATCCGAACTCAATCTTACTAGACGTAGCTCAGAAGACAGTCGGAAAGATCTATAACTGTTTCACACCATACTGTTTATGTCTTAATCTCACTAAGTCACATATTAGGCAGAACTACTGGCATGAGAAGCAGATATACTAATTGTCATGCAGTGTGAAAAACTACTTAGGGTGCAACTGGATGACAACTGCAAATGTAATCAACAATACAATGGATAGGATAATTGAACAATACAAAAGTCCAAGATGAAATGTCAACAATACAAGGAGAAGATAGATTGCCATACACTGAAAAGATGGCAAGTTTGGCTGCAGACAGGTACAACAAAAGGTCACTTATGAGCTGTGAATGTCAGGACCTTTCTATATTAATGTTCAGTCATTTTTCCCAACTGGCATAGGGAATTTCTCTGACCTCCTGAAAGGGGGCAGAGCAACTGGTTTTGAAAGGTGGGTCACCACAAGAGAGGCCACTACAGTGAGTTGGGCATTTTTCGTTGCGCTGGTAGTGCAGCATGAACAAGGAAGCAAGGGCTGCATTGCAACGGTACATATGGAATGTTAGAGTACCTACTGAGGAAACAGAAGGGGTCTATACATCAGCAAGGAAGGATCCTAAGCAAATTTATGTTGACTGACTTTCCTTGCCTATACAGAATCTGTGGTGCCTACAGCAACCTTATGTAGCAGCCATCGTTAAATGAACTTAGGACTGTACTTGTTTTGTGAGGCACTGGTCATGCCGGCGTGGAAGTCACTCTCGCACAGATATAATAAGAGTGTGTAAACTCATGAGGGGCTGCTGGTGACTATTTATGTATTGGGTAATCTTAATTTTGATGCTAAATAAATATAGTACTACCTAGTCAACATTTGGCCATATGCAATAGTATTCCTTAAGGTCTTTTCTACAGATTTTGTGATTAGTAGTCAAGAAAGTTTAAAAAAATTATTAAAAATCTGTTATGGCGTTTTGGCCATATTGAGTGGTTAGCTGTCTCTCAGCAGTATGTAATGTGATAAATTACTTATGAAACCAGCTGATTTCACATTTAATGAAAACTCACTTAAACAAATGTTCTTTTTAAAAATTATTATTACTGTTGCCATTTTAGCACTAAATCAGAATTATATATTAATACCTTCTGCTGCTGACGGGCATTGATATATATCAACGGGGACAGGTGAAAATGTATGTCCCGACCGGGACTCAAACCCGGGATCTCCTGCTTACATGACAGATGCTCTATCCATCTGAGCCACGAAGGGCACAGAGGATAGTGCGACTGCAGGGACTATCTCGCACACACCTTCCACGAGACCCACATTCTCACCTTATATGTCCACACACTACATTCATAGTGTCCTAGTGCCCCTACCCATCACACTCATTACTCATGGAAGACATTCTTATCAAGTCCTGTAAGAGTTCGGGTAATATGTGTGCATCCGCACAGAAAAAGAAGGTAATGGCCGGTATTGCCAGAACTATATACTTGTATGGATATGGTGTCTGTTCTTTCGGACATGTCCAAAAGAACAGACACCATATCCATGTAAGTACCAAATATTTTAGCACTTTGTCTGCTTTTGATAATTTAACAGTGGCTACTCATTATAAGCCACTGCTAAGTTTGTCAGAGTACTGTTTAACATGCCTTAAGGAATATTTTAGTAAAAGATGTTATTGTCATTTTGCTACTTTCCAATATCTCACAATTTAATTTAAATGTGACTACTCATCAGTACTTAAGACAATAGGTATTTATGCTGTTAAGTCACTGCTGAGGTTGGTGCAGAACTTTTTAACTTTTGCTAAGGAAAATTTTATTAAAAGTTATTTTGACGTTTTGCTGTTACATTGCATTCCACAGTGTAATTTAACTGTGACTACCCATTAGTATTGAAGCTGATAAGACATTGCTGACGCTTCTGAAGTACTATTTGTCATGCCTCAAGGAAAATTTTGTTAATAGCTGTTATTGTCATGTAGCTGCTGTGTGGTATTCCACAATTTAAATTAATGGTATCTACCCATCAGTATTTAAGCTGATAAGTTGCTTCCAAGGTTGGCTGCTAAAGTATTATTTAACCTACTTTAAGGAAAATTTTGTGAAGAGTTTGCAGTGCTACGTGGCTTTATGCTTAATTATAGACTTGCTATTTTATTAGTTGATTTGTTTTCACCACATAACGCCCGCGGTTTACGTCCTTCTTCATTGCTGAGCGATGTTTCACTTTTCGTTCTGACGCCACAACTCTTCCTTTCCTATATGTTTACTACTTTTACCTATATAAATTATGAATTGTTGGTTTTGCCATTTAACACTTTTAACAACTGTGGAAGTATTACAGGCATCGGGTCCCACCTAATGTGTCACCCACCTATATATTTTTCATGAACCTTTCAAGACTCGATTGATCTGTTTACAAAGAGAAAGCAGAATATCTCTTCCTGTGACGTTGTCCAACGACGACCTAGGAAGCTCGACGCCCTCGCGGCCCCGGCTCTTCCATGGCTCGCGGTAGTTTGCAGCATTCATTTTATTCCTTGCTCACTTGCTGCTACTTGGAACTTTCGTGGTGATCGTTGGGCAATGTCTTACACATTATCTGCAACATAAATAAACTTTCTTCCCACAGTATTTCTGAAAACCCAAAAACAAACTTAATGAACATAATAATAATAACTGTTCTTACAATTATTCGTAGAAGTCTTGGTCGATTTAATGAGGGGTGGGACAGGCCTAAGCCTTGTGACACCACACACCCCCACTGTAGACCAGACTTATGTGAATTATTCTCGTTTTGTACATTTTATTTGATAAAACATGCACATAAACTTTAAATGTTCCTTTGTATTTCAATCCTTCCTGTTTAATTAATATTTCATCACTATTCTTGGTATTATTAATATAAATTCACTTCATTCTTTTTACTTTAATATTAATATTTCGTTTATATCCATCGTTATACCTTATTTCATTATATGAATAGCAATGACAAATTATAGTGAATAGATGACAAAGTTTCCTGAAGGGATTCTCGTTTATTCTTCAGTATTTACTGAATTTTTGGTATTTGGTTAGTACAAATTTTCACATACATATATATCCAAATAATTACCCCCCTATTAACTATATAAGTGTCTGTGTACGTATGTAGCATGTCTGTGTGTGAATGTTTGTATTGTGTAATACAAATGTGTGTAACTCTAATTATACCAAACAATCACCCCTAGAAAGTAATATAAACCCAACTATATCTTGTCAATACCAAAACAAAACAAGATAGAAAATTCACATTAAAAATTCACTAATAGTTACATTTATTTTCCATGTGTCTTTATATATATGTTAATAACCTTATGGTTATTCAAGATTGTCAAGATTATCTTCAAAAACAGAACTTTGAAGAATATTCAATTTTATATTTTGTGTTCATTTGTATTTGTTGTGTTTTACTCATTATATAATAAATACTCCTTTTTCTTATGACTACTTTGTTTTTCCTATTTGTATTATAATAAAATTATATTTTCATGTATTTTATAGATTCATGTTGCTAGGTTAACAGAAAACTAGTTTATACAAGTGTGTTTGTAACCAGTTGTACAACATTTCAGAGAGTTCATAATAACTCATACACTTCTGTATAACATTTAGTTTTCCTCTAGTAAATCACACTATACTTGGAACAGCATTGTCAGATCAATTTCAAACTATACGAATTCATTCAGATTGTCAAACACCAAGCATTTTCAACATATTAAATTATATCTATTTTTGATCTGTTTGAATGTACAGAGCTTTTGAGGATAAGGTACGTAAACCATATCTCACCAAAGAGCCTTCTCGCCCTTAAGTTTTTATTCTTCATCTGATTTGAAGGTAGACTGACTACAACATTGGATAAACCCATATCCTTCTTGCCACCATAGTATACCAAAAAGGAATGGCCATAACTCAGGGAACCTCACCTAATGGTTGAGTAGAACCCTATAAACCCTAACATTTAAGGACCCTGCCTTCATGATCACGTAAGTCCTCATAACACCTAAGGACTAGGGAACCCCCCCATTTTTCTTTGGTCGAGTAGAACCCTATGCTTCTCACTTCCCCCACTTCCATCCTAATATCTAATACAATTTGGTATGTTTTGTCTACCTGTAAATCTTGAATATTTTTATGCTTTTGCATGAACTTAAACAACTTTTCTACATATCACTACCTGTCCTTATCTAAGTTTGTGCTCAGTGCTTTGCTAATACGTTTACAAATCTGCGTGTTCCTGTTCTCTATCACTTACTAATATTATTTACTTCTCCCCCATTATTTCTCCCCTAGAAAGCAGGACATTATTACGGTGAATGTTAAGCTCTCTATATCTTGAAGTCCAAGTTCTCTAATGTGTTATCATGTTCTGTTTTTTAAATATATTAATATTAATCTCCTGAATAATAAAAATATACTAATAAAAGAAATAAAACCCACCCCCTAGTCAGTCACTATACTTGTGGTATAAATCGTTTAATGTGTTCCACATTATACAAGCCTATATCTCTGTTGTTTTGTACATCTCATAAATACTGCTTTTGAATATGGCATCTGTGTTATTTCGTAAGGTCCTTCAAATTTGTTACAAAACTTTGCTTTGCACTTATCTTAGTGGAACTATGTGGATTTGTATGCACTAAAACCTTATCTCCTATTTGGTAGTTAGGTGTAGTTTTTCCCTCATTACGTTTTGTTAATCTCTTATTTGAATTGTCTAATAGTCACTGTAATAGCTGTTCATTAGTATATAATTACTGACATAAAGCATGTTGGGGCCAAGGGAAGTATTTTAATAAGGGTTCTCCAACAAATGTTCCAGTTATTAATCAATTGTAACTAGTCCTGTAGCTAAATGTGGTAATTCATTTAAAATTAGTTCTAAATCTGGAACTACTATTGCCCACTTGGTATATTTTTCTGCACAATAGGTACGAAAGAATCTGCCCAAATCTTTCATAACCCTCTATGCATTATTTGATTCTGGATGGTATTTCGAAATTTTGATATGTTTAATTTCTTCCGAAATAAGAAACTGTTGAAAAATTTTGCTGGTGAACTGTGTCCCATTATCAGAAAGTATATGTTTTGGTTTTCCTACTTATAGAAAATATTTTTGTAATGTTGCAATGACTGTGTCTGTATTTGCTGATTTAATTGGGAAAAGTTTGACATATTTGGACCAGCAGTCTAAAACGACTAAAATATACTTAAGTCCCCCTCGACTAGGTGGTAGAGGGCCATAAGAATAAATAGCAACTATGTCTAGCAATGATTTTGGTATAATGTCAATGTATATGTATGCATTGACTTACCTTCTTTCACTTTTTGACATATTTCACAGCTTCGTATAATGACAGTCACTTTTCTAGACATGTTTGGAAAATAATAAAATCTGTTGATATGTTTGATGCATTTTTGTATACTGAAGTGTCCATATCCTCTGTGTATATAATATATAAAATCTTTAGCAACTGTATTGGGAATGCATAAATGCCAATGATTTGAAGATGTGTCTTCATGCCAAAATAGTACATTATCAGTCCATAGCCATTGATTGTTGGTTGGTTGAGGTAGTTTATCATGTAATTTTGCTCGTAATATTGGTCCAAAATAATCATCTTTATGTATTTCATCCTTAATTCGTTGTTGTAGTAAATGTTCATCTTTATTTGTATTTGATCTTTAATAAAATAAACTCTAAAAATTCTTTTTTGTTCCTCTAATTGACTTTCCTCAGTCATGCCTATTGGTAATCTGGAGAGAGCGTCAGAAATTACATTGTACTTACCTTGCATATAATGTATTTTCATATCATATTCTTGAAGAAATATTGCCTACCTCATGAGTCTACTATTTAATAATTTACTTTCCATAAGGAATTGTAATGCTTGGTGATCGGTGTATACATGGAATGTTCTCCCTTCTAACAAGTAATGAAATTTTTTAATAGACCACACGAGTGCTAATAATTCCTTCTCAGTAGTAGTTTAGTTAAGTTCATGCTTTGTGAGAGCTCTGCTAGCATATGCAATTGTGTAATGATTTTCATTAGAAGTCTCCTGGAATTCACCTTGAAAAATTTCAGCTCCTATCCCGTAATCCGATACATCCATTGATAGGCAAAAAGGTAAGTCAAACCTAGGATGTTGTAATATATTTGATGTTAATAATGCTTGTTTAATTTCTGCAAATGCTTCTCTCTGTTCCCTATTCCATTCCCATTTTGTTTTTGATTTTAATAACTTGAGCAAATGTGGGTTATTCAAGCACTGTCCTTTTATAAACCTTCTATAAAAACCTAACAAACCTATGAAAGATTTTAATTGTTTAGTGTTATGTGGTTCCGGGCAATCTTTAATAGCCTGTATTTGCTGTGGGTCAGGTGCCATACCAGTTGGTGTGACCACATACCCAGATAATTTACTTGTTCTCTGGCAAAAAATGATTTTGCTAACTTGATAGTAATTCCTCGTATTTGTAATCTGTGTAGTATACGTTCGAGTAAGTTTAAATGAGCTTGCCATGTTGATGATGCCTGTACAACTTACTGACCAGACCATCAGTGATGCTGTTCTCATCTGCTAGTTGTCTCTTGCTGGTGTGAAGGTGAATTTGAAATTTTTACAAAGTACTTCCCAATTCCACGCTCAGTTACTTCGGATTAATGCACATCTTGACCCTATCAGTGACCACATATGTGAGATGCTGCAGATTACAGGTGGTCAAGAAAAACTTTCTATTATTAAACAAATTTGGAGAAGTATCGGAGAATTATGGCACCATTTTAATTTACTTGAAGAAGTGAAGATTTTTGAAACTTCTATAAGCCAGTGTAGTGGTTCAAGGTGATGGGTGGTGGTGATGTTGACTTATGGCACAGGTTTAGTTGTTTGCGTAATCCCCTCACAGCTTTTCTGCAAGGTATTCATGAGTTATCTATTGGTAGCAATTCTCAGATTACTCATGTGTTCTATTTGTTGTTATAAATGCAACAGTTTCTAGTTTACTTAGGTGTCTGATGCTTTGATTCAACTTTCATTGACTAGCTAGGAGCCATTTGCGTAATATTGTGGAATGTGTGATCAGGGATGAATCAAACAATGGAAAATACAGGATAGAATGTAACAATGTTGAAGAGGAGAGTTGCTACTCTCATTATAGCAGAGATGCTGTGTCACAACTCAGCATCTTCACAATATGATTAGGTATGAAAGTACCTTGAAAGACAAAACTGAAGGGAGTAATCTTTCATCAATATCATAAGAGTGGTATTGAAGTGTTAAGGAAATACGTAATTTTGGTCAGTTACAGACTGTTTATGACAAGCTTATTAATGTTAGTGGGCAGAGCCTACCCTTGTTAGGAAATTTA
Organism: Schistocerca serialis cubense; assembly: GCF_023864345.2. Lineage (NCBI taxonomy): Eukaryota > Metazoa > Arthropoda > Insecta > Orthoptera > Acrididae > Schistocerca > Schistocerca serialis. The sequence goes on from NC_064639.1 coordinate 53,408,097, forward strand.
TGGGTTAGCTCAACTATTGGACATTTTTTGTGGCCTTTTCGTATGATTATTACAAAACATCTCCCTATGAACATTTGCTGGGAAGTGATTTTTTCTTTAAAACTCTGTGTCTTTTGGATTATTCCATTAGTAGAATATCATTTAAATTCTCCCTTGGATGGACCTATACTTTGTGTAGGCGTCCTTCTAAACTCAAAGTTAATAATGCAATAGTCAGTGAATCGCAATTTCGTGTAGCACATTCATCTCTGCCAGGTAAATCAGCTGTTGGAACTGTTTGGTTATTTTCTTAATGTCTTAACTTAGTATCTTGGTCTAACAAGTAAAATTGAATATGAGATTGAGTTGATGGATAAAATTCCCATCAGGCATTCTCTTTATCGTTTATCTCCACATAAGATGCAAGAATTAAGAAAAATTATAAACAAATTACTTGCTGATGCAGTGATTAACAAATATATATCACCCTATTCCTCTCTGATGTTATTAGTTGCTGAGGGAAGTTGCAAGGGAAGGGATTATAGGCCAGTAGCTGACTACCGAACCCTCAATCACAAGGCAATGTTGTAATCTGTACCCCTGCCTGCCCTCTATACACATTTCATGTGGTTTTCTAGCATCTGATGTTTTACATTCCATGACTTCAATCAGACATACCGTAAGATACCTTAGCAGCAAAATCTAAATATATGACAGATTATAATTTGTTTGAATACAATAGGGTCCCATTCAGATTGTCAACTGGTGCTACTGTTTTGTCTCATTTATTGGATAATGTTCTGGGTGAACTCAGGTGTAAATGCGTATATAAATATTTATATGATGCAGTTATTTACAATGAATCCTTTACCCAGCACTTCCCTTAGCTTCTCAGTTAGGCACTTAAGGGGAAGCCAAAACCAGGTATCAGACACCTTAAGATGAGTTTTTGTGCAGGGCCAAGGGAAGAAGAGTCACTACAGGCAGAAGGAGAACCTCAGTTTAGAATTACTTTGTTGACTGAGATTATCCTTCTGTTCTGGAATCTCAGGGAGAAACGAGATCAGGATGCTAGGACTGCCGATATTATGAAGCAATCGTATCACAGGGTGAATGTTCCAAGTTATTGTCTAAATAAAGGGATAGCTTGCTATCACACCAGATGTGATGGAGAACTTTGAAATTTGCATTCTACAAAAGCTAGTCCCTGCTATATGTCATTATTTTCATTCATCCCTGTGTGATGGTCATTTGGAAATCTTCGACAGCAATGCAGTCAAACTGCAGTTTAATTTATATTAGCCAACCTTTGTCACCCTCACTGAATCTGTGATGCCAAGAGCAACATTATGTAATGGCCAGCGTTAAACAGACTTAGGATTGCACTTGTTTCACAAGTGGCCGGTAGCGCTACTGCGGAAGTAGCTCGGCAAGACATAATGAGTGTGTGTGAACCTGTGAGGGCTATTGGTAAGTATTTATGTAAAGGCTCATCTTAATTTTGAATCTGATACATTACTCCTGAAATTAACTGATTTTACATTTAATGAAAACTCACTCATCATATATTCTTTTTAAAAATTATTATGATTGCAAATTCAGTGCTGTGCCTGCTTTTGGTAATTTAACAGTGACTACTTCACTGCTGAGGTTGATGGAGACCTATTTGCTTTTCCCTAAGGAAAATTTTATTAAAAGTTATTTTTTCATTTTGTTGTTATCTTGTACTCTACCGTGTAATTTAACTGTGACTACTCATCAGTGCAGATACAGAAAAACCTCAAGGAGGGGGTGCTAAAGATAACTTGAGCTACCTTTGCTTTTACCATAGCAAAAATAATCAAGTCACATGCAAAGTTTAAGAAAGTTTTATTTAAACTGATTGTACACATATACTAGACAATGTCAGTGGACTTGCTACAACTAGGATGTTTTACTTATTCATTCTTCAGTCTTAATATTTCTGCTTCTGAATGTTAACTAGCTTCCTATTTGGTGAACAGTCCGTATTTTTAACACTACTTATCAAAGGCTCTCTGTACAAGAAAACAAATGCCAGACAGAATAATGTATCAAGATCGCTAGAATGGCCACAACTTTTCTCGTAGGTATGTGTTAGCTAACTATGTGACAGACTGAAATGTATAAAATACGATGACATGGATGCCTGTGCTACATAGGAAAGTACAATACTCGGTAACTCGATTCAGTCCAGTCGACTGACGAAAGAAATGAGGAAATAGCACGCGGGCTGACTGGTGGGGATGGCACAGATGGCAATGCAGGCAGCCCCACGAGGTAGGGGCGCTCGCCCCGTGCAGCGCCCTTATGTATCTGCCACTGCTAGCTGTTAATATTGAAGCTGGTAAGTCGTGCCGAGGCACTGGAAGTACAATTCGTTGTGCTTTGAGGAAAATTTTGTTAATAGTTATTACTGTCATGTGGCTGTTGTGTAGTATTCCACAGTTTAATGTAATGAGGACCACTCATTAGTATTTAAACTGATAAGCTGCTGCTGAAGTTGGTCACTGAAGTATTATTTAATGTGCTTTAAGTAAAATTTTGTTAAGAGTTATTATTGTCATATAGCTGCTGTGTTGTATTCCACAG